>NC_089763.1:20863494-20868494 GCF_040412425.1 Macrobrachium rosenbergii | reverse complement strand
TCGAACAATTTTAATGAGTGTTCAAACAGTGCAGACCACATTCACAAACAAGTTTGTTCATAACATGTACAATGTTTAGTTAGTCAGTTTTTCATATTCGTCCTTTCAAGGGAAACTATTTTAGTTGTGGAAAGGTACCTTGTATCTACTCAAGGCAATCTTATTGGTGATTGGTCTTTCGCATTTCTTGAATCTATGGCTATTTTCATTGTTGCTTTTCGTTTTAAAGCTTTTTTTAGGGCATCGTGTATTTCTACTTGTTTATTCTTATGAATTATATTCCCTTTCAGCATATATAGGGATATTCGTAAAACAAACAATGTTCTAAAGTCAAATAATGTTAATGAGCAAGGAAACAACGCAGACCACATTCACAAAAAAGGGTTTGTTCGTAACATATACCATTCTTAGCTTTTTTTCATATTTGCTCTTTCATGTATTGACTATTTAAGGTCTTGTTGCAAAGTACCTTATAATATATCCTCGACAATTTTATTGGTGACCGGTCGTCTGCATTTCTTGTATCTATGGCTAATTTTGGTATCGTTTCTTGTCTTTGTTTCATCCCACTTTATTTCCTCTTGTTTATTCTTATGAATTATGTCCCTTTCAGCATTTGTGAGAATATCCGTAGAACAACTGACGTTCCTAAATCCTTTACGTTCTGAATCCTTTACAGAAGGCAAATGTGCGGAATCTTATGGGACTTGGGACAACCGCGAAGAATTGAATGTCTCCCAAAGTTTATCTTTCATATAAATATTTCCCAAGCGGACGGTTTATCATTTCAAACTGCTCTTCGCTTCATTAACTTTATTGTGGTCGAGCCTTACTACAAGGACTGTTATATATCAAAGCTGCTGCTATGCTCTATGGGAATCGTTTCTTCATTAAAAGGTGGGTCCCCTGTAAGGATATATTAGGGAGGAAGAAGCCGGGGATAATTCTTAATCTATTGTCAAACTGATAGGGGGGGAAAACAAAGCTTTTACGTAACTGAAAAAAAAAACAATGAGAGGAATATCTACATATGCAACAAGAAGTAAACTTGGATCACATGTTGTTTTTGGTTTATTTTCTTCATATTCACGCGGTGGCTGATCTGAATTAAAATCTGTTATTATTTCTGAATAAAACAATGAAGAGGAAAATCTAAACACGCAACAAGACATAAACTTAGATCACGTTTTGTCTTTGGTTCATTTTCTTCATATTCACTCAGTGGTTGATTTGAATTAAACTCTGTAGCTCAGTCACTGGTGGGTCGAGAAGTTTAGGAAAACTTGGTCGTACAAGAAGTTCGGCCAAACCAATTTACTCCTCAGGTACTGCTTAATTACCCCGGTTCCAACTTCATTCACGCCCTTTGCGGTCTGGTTGGAAGCATCCCTATCTCGCTGATGGGGACTTGGGTTCTATCACGACATGAGATATACATTTATTTGTGACTTTCTGATGTTGTTGGCTGTGTTTATGTCTTTTTTTCTGTTATTAAAGGCATATATGGAGTAAGGGGAGATGAAGAACTGACAGCAAACGTTCTTTCTCTTTTATGTACCTAAACTCATAAAGAGTAAACATAATATATTATATATGTGTGTGTGAGTGTGCTTGTATGTATATATATATGTATATATATATATATATATATATATATATATATATATATATATATATATATATATTATATATATATATATATACAAATATACATATATAAGAATATATGTATATGTATTTCTACATATACATACAATACAGATATATACTTACATACATATATGCATATATATGTATGTATTTATATAAGTATGTAGGTCTTTGTATGTATGTATATATATATATGTGTGTGTGTGTGTGTGTGTTATGTATATATATATATATATATATATATATATATATATATATATATATATATATATATATATATATATATATATACACACACATACATATATATACACACATACATCTCATCTCACTGGGTTTATCATCTGCACCTCTGCCATTAAATACACAAAATCCTTTCCCGTGCTTTTAAACCTGTCCCTGTTCTTTTGCAAAATACATATATTTTTCTCCGGAATTGGTCAATTTGTATGGCCATTATGGTACATAACAAGTCAGCAGAACAAAGGAAAACAGGAAATGCGTCTCTTTAATCCCCAATAAAGTTGGCGTTACGAAGTCTCTTTGGACTCTCTAAGCCAACGCGTGCTCTTTTTTTTTTTATTTGTCAGTTGCAATTAGGGAAGAGGGGAATAGAGAGAATAAAAAGTGATATATAGAGAGGAATAGATACGAATATATGTGTAAGAAATAATGATTTTAATAGTAATGTTTATATTAACGGAAAATCATAATAATAAAATAATAATAATAATAATAATAATAATAATAATAATAATAATAATAATAATAATAATAATAAAAACAACGGCATTTAGTTTGTGAGTCTTCATATATTCTCGTTTGGGTAAGAATTGGTAAAATAAATTTTCAAAGGACGTGGAAAGATATTCTGCTTTTTGTAAATATAATAATAATATAATAATA
Source organism: Macrobrachium rosenbergii (assembly GCF_040412425.1). Classification (NCBI taxonomy): domain Eukaryota; kingdom Metazoa; phylum Arthropoda; class Malacostraca; order Decapoda; family Palaemonidae; genus Macrobrachium; species Macrobrachium rosenbergii. The sequence goes on along the minus strand of NC_089763.1, from coordinate 20,865,938 downwards.
ATAATAATTATAATAATAATAATAATAATAATTATTATTATTATCATTATTATGTAATATTGTGTATTATTATTATTATTATTATTATTATATTATTACCCACGCCATCAAATCCCTATTTTCAACTCATTTAGTGAAAATGTTTCGTCAGACTTGAAGCGCGGCTTGAAATGACGTTGAATTATAAATACTGAATTCTAAAGTTTCAGTTTTCTCTCTATTAGAAATTCATTAAGGCTCTAGGACGCATGGAAGTTATGGACAATTCACTGGGAATAGGCCTTTATTTCTTACCAAGAAAATGTTTGAAGGCACTTGTCGAGTTAGAAATATAAACGCCCACTGTAAGTTAGGACTATAAAGTACGGTTTAAGAATTTTAGGAAAATTGAGGATTACCCCCTTTTTTAGTATTGTACTTAAGGATATATATATATATATATATATATATATATATATACACATACATACATATTTAATGTATGTTCATTGAGCTACTTGAAACCAAAACTGGTAATCTTTAGTTTCCCATGTTATGGTGGCTTCCAACATTTACTTGGCAAATTTTCAGATACCAAAAAAGTGAATTTTAATTTAATTAAAGTAGCTTTCCTTTAATTTCATACAAATCAACTTCAGTAATTTCACTAAATTTCACTAAAACTAATGACGACTTAATTACGTGACCCTGATAAAACAAATTTCCTTTCTTAACAGTACCCTTCACTGATGTTTTGCCCAACCTCCAATGTCATCATAATTGATTTCTCGTGCGATGAGTTCCATTGACTGCCACTTGACCCAAATACTCTCTCTCTCTCTCTCTCTCTCTCTCTCTCTCTCTCTCTCTCTCTCTCTCTCTCTCTCTCTCTGATGTAAGAGTCGACTTCAAAGAAAACGGAGAGAGGGTGGAAAGATGAAATCTGCGAGAATTATATAAGCAGCTCGAGGTTCAAGTGCCACTCCAACCTACGCCGGATTCCCTACTCTTCGGAGGAACCAACTTCTCAAGTTGAAACAGTCCTTACTAAGCGTCTTACGATCTCGCAGAAGAAGGGTTTTGGCTGCTATTTTTCTTCTCTGTCTTCTCGTTCATTTCTGTATTTCTTTTTTTTTCTTTATTTTCTTCCTTCTTCTCCGCCTTCTCCGCCCGACCCCTTCATCTTCTTCCATCTACTCATTCATCTTTTTTATCTCCTTATAATTCTTTTTTTTTCTGGCTTCCTCCTACACCTCTCTTCCGATTTCTCTTTTCCCTGTTCCTCCATCTTTGTTTCCAACTGCTAATCCTCTTCTCCTCCTCCTCCTCCTCCTCCTCATCCTCCTCATTTCTTTCCTCGTTATTCATCCTCCTCTCCCTTTGTTTAATTTTAACCTGCCCCTCTTCATTTTTTCTCCTCTTAGTCCTCCACTTCTGTTTTCATATAGCTCACATTTTATCCACCTCCTCTTCTTCCCATAATTCTCGTCGTCCCCTTCTTTTTCCCTTCTTTTCTTATGTATTCTCCTTATTTGCAGCTCCTTCTTCTTCCTTCCTGCTCCTCCTCTTTCTACTTTTTCCTTCCTCCTCTTCTTCTTCTTCTTGTTCTTCCCCTACTTCTCGTCCTCGCCTTTCTTTTTCCCTTCTTTTCCTATGTATTCTCCTTATTTGCTGCTCCTTCTTCCTTTCTGCCTCTCCTCATTCTACTTTCCTCCTTTTTACTGTTCCTTCTTCGTTCCTGCTTCTTCTTCTTCTTCTTCTTCTTCTTCTTCTTCTTCTTCTTCTTCTTCTTCTTCTTCTTCTTCTTCTTTCTGAATGTTAGGCAATTTAAATACTCCGCTCAGCTTTAACATGATAGCGATATTGGTAGGCAAATGATAAGAAATTACGAAAAATATAACGTTATTTTCTCCGCCGAAATGTAATTGCAGCATCGGTAGCCAAAATACCACGAAATTACAAAGCCCAAATCGTTATTCCTTCCGCCTAGACCGTAATTACATTATCGATAGTCAAATGCAAAGCGGGTCCTAAATAAAACTTTATCTCTGTAGTGATTGCAAATGACGTTGTGCTTAAAATATCTCGTAGTGTTTGACGAAGATGTGAAAAGAAATTAAGATAACGGAATAATTATTGCTATAAACTTACTTGATATAGTTGTTATAAGATCCCATATAGATGGCTTGTCTTTGTGTCATAGTCTCCTTTCATGTTGTGAATTTTCTTTATTTCTGTTTGAATTTGTATATACACAAGAGATTCTAAGATAATTTTGACATTTACAATAATCTCTATTGGATTATCAAGAGCAAAATCCACCGCGGTTTAAGTATTTGCGGCAATAAAAGTAAATTTAACAGAGTAATAATAATAATAATAATAATAATAATAATAATAATAATAATAATAATAATAATAATGATAATAATAATAATAATAACTCATATATATATAATATAATG
>NC_089763.1:20855994-20858494 GCF_040412425.1 Macrobrachium rosenbergii | reverse complement strand
TATATACATATATATATATATATATATAATATTATATAATTTTATATATATAAAATGTTCATATATATAATATATATATATTTTTTATGTATTTACATAGACCAATGTTCATGTATCAGTCACTTTTGTATTTAAGACAATGTATGTCCTCCAGCAACACCCCTTTAAAATGAACAAAAATCAAAGCAATGTAATAAAAACGGAAAATAATGAAGACAAAGATTTTGTTTTTATTACCTTATTCAATATTTTGACATTACTCCATCATTTTCAAGTGCTATCGTGTACAAAAGTCCGTTCCCTTAGCCATCCAGGGAGTAAACACCAATCTGGTGACTATGAAACACCGAAGCAATTGAACAAGTAACTAATGGAAGACACAACATTTATCGCACAGGAAGGAGGGATGGGAAGCAGGAATTTTTCTTGAGCATAGAGTAAAGTTCCTATACTCTAATATCGCTAAGAAAGTGATCGTATAATTTTTGTTCTTGACGATACTGGATTTGAGTGTAAAATGTGCAGTTAAGGAAATATGCGAAATAAATATGAGAATAAAAATGCTTAGGAAGTCAGTATTCATGAATTAATTTTAAGTATACGCCAAACCTTGACCACTGGCTGATTAAGCTCTCAAGGCCTGGCCGAAGGATTAGATTTATTTTAGCAGGACCTGCAGTTATTGTGGAATCCGAACCGCATTACAGCGAGAAATTAATTTCTATCACCAGAAATAATTCCTCTAATTCTTCATTGGCCGGTCGGAGAATCATGAATTAGTACTTCATATAGATTATAGTATCTTATCAACAGACATGACTGTCCACAAGATCGATACAAAACATTTCAGCATCAGCGTTCCCATATGCCCTTACAGTGCGACATCTGTTGGATTTTCCATTAGTTACTTATTCAACTGCTTCGGTGTTTCATAGTCACCGGATTCGTGTTCACTCTCTGGATGGCTAAAGGAACGGACTTTCTTGCACGATAGTACTTAAAAATAATGGAGAAATGTCAAAATATTGAATGAAAGGTAATAAAACGAAAACTTTTCCTATTATTTTCCGTTTTTATAACATTGTACTGATTTTTGTTCATTTAAAGGGGGTGTTCGGAGTGTTTTTGCTGTGACTGGTATAACACAAATCATTATCAATAACAAATCTGTGAAATCTAACCTATCTTTGTCATTGCAGAAACATTACTGTGATTAATTACTTATACTGGATTGTGAATATGAAGTCCTGCATTTTTTTAAAACGGCTTACGAAAATATTTTCCGAAACCCGGTGCCATTCACATTCCACTGACGTTGCAAATACATTCATCCATTGCAATTATATGTTCAGTTTTTCTCTCCAGTTATTCATTCCTTATAATCATTACCCACGGCATTTTCTTGATATTGAAATATGAATAAAAGAAAAAATTCTTGATTATCACCCATGGCGTTTTCATGATATTGAAATATGAATAAAAAATGCATGATTATCACCTATGGCGTTTTCATGATATTGAAATATGAATACAAAAATACGTGATTATGCGTTTCATGATATTGAAATGAATAAAAAGAAATACATAGCGTTGTCATGATCTTGAAATATGAATAAAAAAATGCATAATTATCACCATGGCGTTTCATGACGTTTTCATAAAAAAATTCTTATGCTACATGGCGTTTTCATGAATTTAAATGAATAAAATGCGTTTATCACCCATGGCGTTTTCATGATATTGAAATATGAATTAAAAAATTCATGATTATCACCCACGGCGTTTTCATGATATTGAAATATGAATTTTAAAAATGCATGATTATCACCCATGGCACGTTTTGGTGTTTTATGAATAAATTTCTTGAAATGAATGAAAATAAAAACATGATTATCACCCATGGCGTTTTCCAGGGTATAAAAAATTCGAGTTATTGGCGTTTCATGAATGAAATTTATACAAAAATTCATGATTATCTCACCTGATACTGAAGCGTTTTTCATGTTATATTTGAAATATGAAATAAATAAAAAAAAATGCATGAAAAACAACATCGAAAATTCAAAAAAAAATTCCTATAAACCTTCGCTTCTGTATAATCCGGTTGTTAAAGGTGATGGAAGGAGTCGCTTTAAAATTTCGGGCCTTTCTCCTGCTGAACCTGTGTATCCCAGCATTTATTAAAGAGGAAAGAGAGAGAGAGAGAGGGGAGGAGAGGAGAAGAGAGAGAGAAGAGAAATAATTTTTGTTTTTGTGGGTCATCATTGGCCTGCCGACAACTCATAATGTTCAAGGGTCCGAAGCTTCGCCATTCAGCTTTCGTTATGGTTCGAAGCTTCGTCATTCAGGTTTCGTTTTGGTCCGAAGCTTCGGCGTTCAGCATTTGATTCCAAGCACCGTCATTCCTATTCGTTATGGTTCTAAAGCTTCCTCATTTCAGCTTTCGTTATGGTTCTAAGCTTCCTCATTCAGCTTTCATTATGATTCCAAGCTTCTTCAT
>NC_089763.1:20843494-20850994 GCF_040412425.1 Macrobrachium rosenbergii | reverse complement strand
CAAAAGCGGATGCTATTCATTCCCTGATTTTGGATGACAGACAATCAACTGACCACGAAATAGCTGGGAACAGTTTTAACAGAGGTCGTGATGAGCAAGTTACCTCTGTAAGATGGGTACTGAGATTTCCCAGGTACCTCTGACTGGTTTCCAGGGCTGATCCAGATCATTTGTATGAGATTACTAACCCGTGATGAGAAATGGCTCTGATGCTTTGAACCTAAATCAAAGATTCGAAATAAGATATAGGAACACTTTGTTTTCCATTTTTTCGGAAAAGGTAAAATACTTTGTGTCTACTGTGACAGACTATTGGGAAAAAATGTAGAACCGTAAACGAAGAGTAATGCATATTATTATTATTATTATTATTATTATTATTATTATTATTATTATTTATTATTATTATTATTATTATTCAGAAGGTGAACCCTATTCTTATGGAACGAGTCCGCAGGGGCCATTGACCTGACATTCAAGCTTCCAAAGAATATGGTGGTCATTTGAAATAAGTAACAGAGGGTAATAGGAAATACGGAAAGAAGAGATCAGTTAATAGAAAAGAGCAAATAAATTAACAAATTAACAGATAAATAGATAAAATAAGTAAATTATAAAATACCAGGAGATTTGCTTTAGGGTAGTAATGCATTGCATCTTCATTTGATTTTTTGAGGTTCAAGTTGCACAACATCCTGTGTGAATTGTTCAAAGGAGACTGCAAGCAGGTGTGTTGTTACTCTAAGACAATGGCTCTGTCTACACAGAGCAAGTGGCAGTGTTCAAAGATATTTACTGTGACATTCTGACTCTGGGTTGTCTGACTTATAGCTCTGATTCTGAGTTGTCTGTTATAGCTGCTTCCTTAATTCAAATCCAGCTGCGTGGTTACCATTTTGAAAGCACTTATAAAGTCATTCATACTATAGAGAACTATTTGGGGATGGGGAGTGTAACCGTCTTCAGACACGGAACAACAATGACTGAACATCGTTGGACCCAGCTGACTGAATATAGCTGAGGTTATACTAAAAAAATATCGCAGGGACAGTCTCTTAAGGCATTGACTGGATGTGTTTGTGCGTGTGTACACACACACACGCACACATATGTATGAACGTTCATGATATCTTTTTAAATGTAAGATACTTCATTTGCTATGTACGAAGCTTACACCAATTATTTTTGTTCCTTGTTCTAAAGTTTTTACTCCAGAATTATATGCAAATAGCATTATGGTATATCTAAAAATCCCACGCGCTGAAAAAAAATGAGATATCATGTTGTATAATTAGTTCCTTTGACTCTGGAATGAGGCGAAAATACTTTGTACATTAATTAACTGAAAATGGCTGACCGTAATTTATTTTACGTCACAAAATATTTCGTAATGAATTTAATCCTGTCTGCTTTCAAACAAGACTCCCTGAAAATCTCCCGTAAAATCCTGTCCTCATAAAGTTCCCTTGTAGAAACACCTCCTCTCTCTCTCTCTCTCTCTCTCTCTCTCTCTCTCTCTCTCTCTCTCTCTCTCTCTCTCTCTCCTTGTTTTTCATTAGGAAACACTTCAAAAGAAGATTAATAACGTAAAGGAGCCCAGCTAATAAAAAAACGGCTCTAATATTCCAAAATATCAATCCCCGTAGAAGTTCCAAGCGATCGCTCTCAACATCTCGATACTAATAATCTGATGGTCCTTCTGTGAAAATGAGAAATTGTGCATCCGGGCATTTTTGTCGCAGGGAAGGTTTTGCAAAAAAAGATTCTGTCCCTTTCATCTCGTGGAATTATGCAAAAAAAAAGAGGGGAAAATCTCCGAGGGGAAAAGACCTCTTGAGGGAAGAAAGTCTTGGAAGGTAATTTAGCTTCCCCTCGTACGCAGAAGCCCACGGAGGAATACCCACAGAAGAGCCACCTGATAATTACTTTATTGGAAATTGTTACGTTGGGCAAAATGGTCAGTCCCCTCTTTGTGTGACAATTTCCTTGGGGAGGTTTTTTTTTCCAGTGAACGAATTTTGGTTATAATCACTTGTTTATTTACTTATTTATTCATTTATTTGTTAATTGTATTTATTTGTTTACAGGTGTTATCGTTAGTGGTTTACGCTCAGACTCTTGTTTGGGGAAAGAGAATAGGGATGCTATGCGCTCTTTCTTCTATTTTTAAGTATTTTATGTCCACGAGAAACTGGTTCGTCTCTCTCTCTCTCTCTCTCTCTCTCTCTCTCTCTCTCTCTCTCTCTCTCAGTGTTTATCTATCTATCTATCTATCTATCTATCTATCTATCTATCTATCTACCTGTCTGTATATCTGTATATCTGTCTATTTATTTAACTATTTATTTATCTGTTTAACTATTTTTTATTCTTCTAGTGTTGATAAACATACGATATAATTATTATGAATTGCAAAGCGTTTCTTCCCTTGAAAACAAGAATCTTCTTTTTTTTTTTTTTTTGCTCTAGTCAAAAAAATATACAAAAGTACCTATTCATACTTTGAAAATCAATAACTCTCGTTGAAAGAAGATGACATTTATAAGCAGGCTACGAGGGTAATTAACACTTTTTTTCTAGTTCGTTGATTAAATTTCGTAGAAGTATTTTACTTTCTAATAAATTACGGGTAGTGTTTTCCACTGACGTAAGATCAAGCATATGAAGTGCGAGTTATTTTTGTTGGTGAAATTTACATAACATTAAATTAATCATTTCAGTGATTCCATATTTTTTTATATAAAAACTTACAGTAGTGATGCTCTCCCTATCAAATTATATGAATCTCTCTCTCTCTCTCTCTCTCTCTCTCTCTCTCTCTCTCTCTCTCTCTCTCTCTCTCCTTCTTCTTCTTCTTCTTCTTCTTCTTCTTCTTCTGCTACCTGCATGATTTCTCTCATCTTCTGTTCCACATAATGTATACAGAACATTCCAGACATTCCCTGAATTTCTTTAAAATTCATTTCTCTCTCTGAATATTTTTTATGTATAGAAAGTAATTTCATATAAGATTTGTAAAAAGCTGAAAGGCTAATAACTAACAACCAAAAGGGCGACACAGATGCTATCTGAAAAGAAGTGAGCTACGTCGAGAGCTGCAAATACCAGTCGAATAGATGTGAGCTACGTCGACTGACTGTTAATGAGACGAAGTGCCCCCAGGTAGCCAGAAGCTTCTTAGGACGAGCGTTCTGCTTCATTTAGCTCCTTGCTGGCGTGGCAGTAGCTGCTTCTATTGGAAGATGCTATTAACAATAATTTTTTCTATGCCTAACCGTCATAGAATTGCCTGTTCCTGTTTATTCGTGATAATTTCACTTGTTTTTTGTGGGGCATGTTGTCATATTTAGGCCACACTTATTATTTCGGTATTATTCAGTCTCCATTTTCCCAGTCCTATTCCTGCACAGATTCTATATACGGCAGGCTTGTTATTTTGCCCGTAGATATTCCTGTGTCTTATTTTTGCCCATCTCACGTTTTCCTTTCCAAACTCCGAAGTAGGACGGCAGACCCAACAACATCCCGGACGTCAAAACTATTTTTTGATACAGCTATATTGACGTACGTGTCTAAGAAGGCCACAACAGCGGCAAAAAGAGTCGCTCTGAGACGAGACCGGAGCGTCCAACAAAGCAGATAAAAAAATATATACAAAACAGAAACCTGACGAGGAAGACTGTGACACGAAACATCTGATCCTGAGACGTGAGTAATTGCCCCAAAAAAGCGAGCCTCCTTATTCAGCCGGGCCAAAAAAAAGAGAGAGAGAGAGAAGAGAGAGAGAGAGAGAGAGAGAGAGAGAGAGAAAAGAAGGCCACCATGTGCAAACACTTAACCAGGAAGAGCATTGTAAGACGAGTGGAACACTCGACAGTCGATGGTGAATAGACTTCGCCAACACGCGCCTCTGCTGATGCTGCTGCCCCCACGACCCTCCCTTCAATAGACGGAACAGTCCCTTCGCCTCCCCAAGCCCTCCCTGACCCTCCACCACTCGAGGAGGCGAGTTGGAGTGAAGGGGCACGCGGGAAAAAAAAAAAAGCCAGCAACAGCCATTTTTTGTACAGCGGTTGGAAAGCCCGAGATGCTTCTGCTGCCAGGTTGCGTTTTTTTCGCTCTAATTTGTGCAGCGGTTCGTGTTTTATGCCGCGATCGTATTTCATTAATCAGCGGTTTTATTTTCCGTAAGAGTTTCTCCTCGTTTGCGTCATGCATAATTCGAGTTTCCTTCCTGCTAGTGAGCTTGTATGTCAAGCGTAGGATTTTATATGGATATATTCCCTGTCCGGTCGTCAAGAATGTTACTATGCTGAATTTCGAGAAACTTACTCTGAATTACTCTTTACTTTATTATCATTTTCTCAAACAAAATGTGAGTATAATATATATATATATATATATATATATATATATATATATATATATATATATATATATATATATATATATATATATATATATATATATATATATATATATATATATATATAGGTCCTCCCTTACTTTCACAATAAGGAAGAGCTCTCTCTCTCTCTCTCTCTCTCTCTCTCTCTCTCTCTCTCTCTCTCTCTGACTTAATCCAATTATGACGAAAACATACAATATGCTCCGAGATGTACGGTGGTTAAGCTTTCAACTTTACACGATGTTATTATACTTGCGCTCAAGATTGCTAGGCTTCAGCCGCTAATGTTCGTCCTGTTTGCTGACCAGAAGAAAACATGATATGTGGGATTGTATGTTTCTTTGAGTGAGTTTAGGGGAAGATGTACGGGGTTGTCTCTCTATCACACACACACACACACACACACACATGTAAACGCATATGCATGTGTATGTAGGGGAGTATGTATATATATATATATATATATATATATATATATATATATATATATATATATATATATATATATATATATATATATATATACTCACACATATATGTATACATCTGTCTATCTCTCTATCTATCTATCTATCTACATGTATATATCTATACTCACACACATATACAGTATGTATACATCTATCTATCTCTATCTATCTATATATATATATATATATATATATATATATATATATATATTTGTGTGCATGTATGTATGTATGCATGTATGTATGTTGTCAGTCCCTCTACACAGAGAGAGGAAGCCTAACGGGAAACAGCGTTTATGATTTTACTGGCGTTTTCCTTCATTTTATTTTTTTTTATTCCTAATTTTCCTTGCCAACACTATTTGTGTGATTTAATCGAAATTAAGTGTATTATTATTATTATTATTATTATTATTATTATTATTATTATTATTATTATTATTATTATTATTATTATTATTATTTCTGGTATAGCCAATCCATCCCTGACTTCTCTTTGCTACTGACAGTAACGTTTCAATGAGAAAAATTTTGAGTGGCTAGATTTCAATCGTCTGTACAATATGATATTTTTTGACAACATATCTTTAAGCGTTAAATCAAAATGGCTTTGTCACTCCGTCTTTAAACTGGGCTGAAATCATCAATTTCTTCTTATTTATGTGTTAATATCCAGGTGACTTTAATTCCATTAGCAATCGTCATGAGTCGTTACCTCAGCTTATTCCTGCTGGTTATTGATGTTTATCCATGAAAATATTCACCTCTTTGTTTATCAGTGTCTTTTATTTGCTTTCTCGTACGGCTTGTTTTTTTATCTCACATGCCTTTTAAGTTAATGGAATTTCTGAGAAACGATCATAATAATCAATCTCCCATTTCTAACGGTGAACATTAACCTTTGGATGAAGTTAACAAAACATAATATGTATGAAAATGTAGTGAGCATTCGCTCGTGTATTCTTTAATTGTCTACAAAAAATACAGTTGGTATTTTCTTTTCGCATCTGTAACCTGCTGTAGTTATCTCTGAGCAAAGTTCCTAAATGACTGTTATCGTGGGCCCTGAAATGAACCCAAGATGATTTGATACGCAGGAGAGAGAAAAAAAAAAAGGAGAGTGAGAGAGACAGACAGACAGAGACAGAGTGTGTGTATGTGTGTGTTAGTGAAAGTGTGAGAGAGAGAGAGAGAGAGAGAGAGAGAGAGAGAGAGAGAGAGAGAACCACATAAAAGTAAAAAAGAAATAGAAAAAATACATACCTAATTGAATAATGGTGAGAGAGAGAGAGAGAGAGAGAGAGAGAGAGAGAGAGAGAGAGAGAGAGAGAGAGAGAGAGAGAGAGAGACAGACAGACAGACAGACAGAGAGAACTACGTAAAAGTAAAAAAGAAAATTAAAGGAAATTGAATAAAGAGAGAGAGAGAGAGAGAGAGAGAGAGAGAGAGAGAGAGAGAAAACCACGCAAAATTAAAAATGAAAATGAAAGGAAATGCATACCCTAACTGAATAAAGGAGAGAGAGAGAGAGAGAGAGAGAGTCTCAGACACATACATGCGAGAGAGGCCTTTACAATCACGAATGTTGGCGCTCAAAGATAAAAATGAAAAACCCAAAGGATGAGATTGCAGAGATTTTTCGCTGCGAACACTGGAGAGAAAAAAAATGAATAATGAACATAAGAAGAAGTAAAGGACGAAAAGAATTCTCCAAGTGTACAATACGCTGACTGGAGATGATGATGTAGACGGTATTCGGAATGGAGATTGAAGATATTCAGTGGAATTCAGAATTGAACATTCGTAAACAGGAGAAAGATAAGGACACTTACGAAAAGTAACAATAGAATGACAAGTGAGATATTACTAGTAAGATGTATAAATCATCAAATTAGATTGTTATTAATTTAACAGTGAGTGGAATGAATCCTGGAAGATTGGAATAAAGAATAAATTAGTTGAATGACTTTAAATGATGAGGAGAATTAAGATACGAATGGTTGAAGTGACTTAGAGCTGACTGAAAGGAAGAACCGGAGGGAATTATATGAATATGTGATAACAAACAGAGGGAAAATAAATGAAATAAATTTTAATGAATGAGAGGGACGCCTTAGTTTGTTGAAATTAACGCAAGGGAATATAAATGAATTAGATATTTCGAAGCATGAATTATTAACCAGGGAAATAAACTCGTTAGTAATTAGTGACATGGGTGACCATGGAAAGTAATTAAAATTTTAATTAATGAAATTAGTGACTACTGAACAGAGTGAGTTAGTAAGCAGAGAAATAAGACACCAGGGTAATGCACTGAGTTAATAAAGGTATGAAGAATCGGGAAATAAAATGAGGGAATCATGAGTAAAAATTTCAAGTTATAAATAAGTTTGGAATTAAATGGGTAACCAGAGAAGGAAAGGCGTTATTGCCTGGTTAAAGGAGGAAAATTAATTGGTAATGCTTAAATGAATAACGAAGGCATTGCATGAGTATTTTACCAGTAAAATGAGTAACATATGAATAAAATGGTCCAGACACAAGTGAAACATATTACAATTCAGATATATGAGTTACTTAGACTCCAAAAACAACAACGATCACTGACGATATAAAAAACAA
>NC_089763.1:20823494-20840994 GCF_040412425.1 Macrobrachium rosenbergii | reverse complement strand
CGTCGACAGCAAGACAGATACAGGAAAGAATATCTCGAATAACCAGAAGACAGAGGAAAGATAATTACGTAGCGTTCGTGGTGTCAGCAGGATTCTGGGGAGAGGTGAAAGAGTACAAAGTCATTCTGGCAAGTGAGTTATGGTCCATGAATGGAAAAAAAATATGGAAGTGAAAAGGTTTTCTGAGTATGAATCTTGGCCTGGCTGGGTTTGGAAACGAGAAAGAGTAATTGTCCTCGGTGATTTAAATGCAAATGTTCGTGACAGGGAAAGATGTGGTATAGGTGGTAGGTATGGAGTCTCTAGATCGAATGAGAATTGAGTCTTGCGGATTTGTGTTCCGTAAGGAAGTATATTTTTTCCCTAGAAGAATGTCATTAAGTATACTTTATAAACAGAGAATTTAATGAGGTTGTTTGCATAATTTGTAAGCAGAAATGTAAACAGAAGGAGAAGTTAATTGCTGTAAGAGCAAGAGGTGTGGCTGGATTTATTTCTGATTTTTATCTGGTTAAAACGGAAATGAAGATAGAAAAGTTATTTTGGAGCGGAGAAATTGAACATTTGGTTATAAATGTCATCAAGCAAGCAAGTATAATAAGGAGGTGACAGATGCATTTAAGCAGATAAAGAAAAAAACAGGTATGGTTAATAAATCGAAATGAAGGGAGTATATGAGATAGCGGATTTCAAAGATAGGGTCATAGAATATGAGGGAGATTGTGAAGATAAATGGGGATTAAGGAATGCAAATAAGAGCAGCTAATGGTGAAATTAGAAGTTTTGTGAGAGACAAAATCTTAGTAAAAGACTAAAGGAAATTGTTTGGAGCCTAGTTGTACGAGAAAAAAAAATTGGATCATTTACCTTTAGACTGAGTGAGAAAATAGTGCTAGTGGAAATTATTTGGGTACAATAACAATTCATAGGTGAATCTGAGAAAGTACAATTCAGGGATGAATCTGAGAAAGTACAATTCAGGGGTGAATCTGAGAAAGTGCAATTCAGGGGTGAATATAAGAAAGTACAATTCAGGGATGAATTTGAGAAAGTACAATTCAGGGGTGAATCTGAGAAAGTACAATTCAGGGGTGAATATGAGAAAGTACAATTCAGGGATGAATCTGAGAAAGTACAATTCAGGGGTGAATCTGAGAAAGTACAATTCAGGGATGAATCTGAGAAAGTACAATTCAGGGATGAATCTGAAAAAGTACAATTCAGGAATGAATCTGAGAAAGTACAATTCAGGGATGAATCTGAGAAAGTGCAATTCAGGGATGAATCTGAGACAGTACAATTCAGGGATGAATCTGAGAAAGTACAATTCAGGGATGAATCTTAGAAAGTATAATTCAGGGATGAATCTGAGAAAGTACAATTCAGGGATGAACCTGAGAAAATACAATTCAGGGATGAATCTGAGAAAGTGCAATTCAGGGATGAATCTGAGAAAGTACAATTCAGGGATGATTCTGAGAAAGTACGATTCAGGGGTGAATCTAAAAAAGTACGATTCAGGGATGAATCTGAGAAAGTACAATTCAGGGATGAATCTGAGAAAGTACATTTCAGGGATGAATCTGAGAAAGTACAATTCAGAGATGAATCTGAGAAAGTACAATTCAAGGGATAAGTTTAGAAAGTACAGATTCAGAGTGAGATCTGAAAGTACAATTCAAGTAGATCACAATACAATTCAGGTATGAATCTGAGAAAGTACAGTTCAGGGATGAATCTGAGAAAGTACAATTCAGAGATGGACCTGAGAAAGTACAATTCAGAGATGAATCTGAGAAAGTACAATTCAGAGATGAATCTGAGAAAGTACATTTCAGAGATGATTCTGAGAAAGTACAATTCAGGGATGATTTTGAGAAAGTACAATTCAGGGGTGAATCTGAGAAAGTACAATTCAGAGATGAATCTGAGAAAGTACGATTCAGGGGTGAATATAAGAAAGTACAATTCAGAAGTGAATCTGAGAAAGTTCAATTCATGGATGAATCTCAAAAAGGAGAATCCGGGGGTGAATATAAGAAAGTACAATGCAGATGTGAATCTGAGAAGGTACAATTCAGGAGTGAATATAGGAAAGTACAATTCAGAGGTGAATATGAGAAAGTACCATTCAGCGGTGAATCTGAGAAAGTACAATTCAGTGGTGGATCTGAGAACGTACAATTCAGGAGTGAATATAGGAAAGTACAATGTAGAGGTGAATCTGAGAAGGTACAATCGGGAGTGAATATAGGAAAGTACAATTCAGAGGTGAATCTGAGAAAGTATAATTCGGGGGTGAATCTGAGAAAGTACCTTACGAGAAAAATTAATTACTCTTTATAGGTTAATGAAAATAGCAAGGATTAGGAGCAAATGAATCAGAGCATTAAACCTTGAAAAGGAGAGACGCTCTCTGGGGAGAATAGATTCTTTGTTTTATGGCGTGAGTGATTTATCAAGACTTTAATGTGGAGCGTAAAGAAGAGGGAGACCCGAATAATCCAAGCGCGAAAGGACTTACTGAATAACTGGGAAATGATCAGAGAAGTGAAGATTTAGGAAGGGATAGATGATCACTGATCATTTTATGGAAATTTGGCACAAAGCCAAACTGGGTCACTGTCAGCCATTCAGTGCTCCAGACAGTGAAAATAAGGAGTTGTAGTGGTTGGACAGCAAGACTGAAGAAAGGAGTATAGTGAAAAGCCAGAGGCTGAAGGGATACTAAAAAAAAACCTTTAATAGTGCCCACAGTGCACCGCATAAGGTGCACTGACGGCTCCACCCTCAGATGGAAGAGGAAACAAATGTGAGATTGGGAGACATAGTTGGGAAAGTGCAGTTGAGTAAGCTGACCATTGTAAACAAAGTGTAACTGGATTATGAACGCGTTCTAAAATGACGGACAACACGAATAATGTTTCCGCTGCATGAGGGTGAAATTTATATGACACTTATTCGTGCGTGCAAACAAGCTGTGCATGCGTATATCACTTTATTAAATCCTTCGTATTAAGCGCAAGGATTTTGTTATTTTGTAGAAATTAGTTATTATTATTATTATTATTATTATTATTATTATTATTATTATTATTATTATTATTATTATTATTATTATTATTATTATTATTGCTAAGAAATTTAAAATCTCGCGAAAAACAATGTGTAATAAAAATCCACAATGATATAGTAAATTATATTATCATGTAAAATTAACAAGCAAAGACTTTTTTTATAGTAATATAGTTTACTATATAATTGCGGATTTTTATTACGCATTATTATTATTATTATTATTATTATTATTATTATTATTATTATTATTATTATTATTATTATTATTATTATTATTAATTCTGAATACTTTATTTCCTCACAGTTAACCTAGCACGTAAGTCATAGTATTAAAATGAAGCTCAGCTGTTCATGAGATTCGGCGTAGTGTTAAAACCGTAAGAAAAAATTATGAACATTTTTAAAATGCTATGTTATTTAAAAAGACCTTATTTAGAACTACGAAAAACAAAAAAAACACATAAACAATCATTATTTCTATTTTTATCACATTTCAAAACCATATTATGCGGAAACATGAAGCATCTATTTCTATGGCGTTACAGAACCTATAGTGGAAAAAATTCCCAGTGGTTGAATTCTGAATCACACAAAGATTTTTATCATGAAAACCAGTTGCCTTGAAATTCCAAAAAACGTTCAGAGTGAATTCAAATAAAATCACTTTGTATTCAATAATCAGTGAAGTAATTAAAACTAGATATCTGGAAATTCCATCAGTTTACAATATGAATTTAATTTTGAACTGTAATAATTAAATAATCGAAACCAGTTGTCCAAGATTTCCAAGAACCAGCAGTGTGAATTTAATTCTGAACTGAATAAATAATAAGATAATTAAAACCAGTCGCCTGGAAGATCCAAAAACATAAAGTGTAAATTTAATTCTAAATTAAATAGATAATTAATTAACACCACTACTATTAAAATTTCTAACACTGAATTAGATGGAAATTAAATAATTAAAACTAGTTGTCTGGAAGTTCCAAAACCCACAGCCTGAACTGATCATGAATTGAATAAATAATTAAAACCATATATCTGGAAGTTCCAGGAGCCTGTAGTGTTAACTTAATTCTGAATTAAATAAGTTATTGAGTAATTAGAATCACTTATCTGGAATTTCCAAAAACCTGCAGGGTGAATCTACCTAAATAATCAAAACCACTTGCAATCAGAACCACTTGGTTGGAAGTTACAAAACCTACAGTATGAATCTAATTCTGAACTAGATGAATAATCAGAATCAAATGTGAATTTAATTTTGAATTATATGAATAATCAAAACCACTTATCTGGAAGTTTCAAGAACCTACAGTGTGGCTTTAATTCTGAATTAAATAAATAGTAAAAAAAAATTGGAATTAAAACTACTTGTTTGAAAGTTAAAAAAAAAAACTACAGTGTGAATTCAATTCTAAATTAGACAAATAATCAGAACCAAGGTTGAATTCAATTCTAAATTAGAAAAATATTCAGAACAAATTGTTAATTTAATTCTGAACTAAATAAATAATCAAAACCGTTCGTCTGAAAGGTCCAAGACCCTACAGTGTGACTTTAATTCTGAATTAAATGAATCAAAAACACTTGAAATCAAAACCACATTTTTAGAAGTTGCAAGAACCAGCAACAGTAGCAACTTACTGTACAATCTGACGACGCCCTAGGCACTTGTTGTTGAGTGTGGATGTCCAGCGGGTGAGGATAGGAGAGGTCATCGTGATCTGGCTGAGAATGCGGAACAGGATGCTCTCGAATCTGCATGTACGGGTCAGGGTGATGATGCTGTGGCTGCTGCTGATGATGATGGTGATGGTCTTGGTGTTGATGGTGGTGATGATGATGATGACTGAGAGATGTTTGCGGCGGTTCCGGTTGGTACTCCCAGAGCCTCGCGGGAGGCGACGAAGCGCTCCGGTTGCCCTGACAGCTGGGGTCAGGGCAGGAGCAGGAGGCGGCGGCCGGCTGAGGCGGAAGGTAAATGTTGCAGGTGACGCAATCGCCTTGTCCGCTTCCTCCTCCGCTTCCTCCTCCTCCTCGAAGTGGTTCTACTTCTTCTCCTCCTCCTCCTCTGCCACCCGACATCCCCCTTCTATCGTCGCTTCTGACCAGCTCGTCCTCGGAGGCTGCCAAATCCTCGCCGTCGCTCTCGTACCAGTCGCTCTTCTCCCTGCTCAGGTAAGTCGTTCCCCCCCTGACGTCCCGACTTCTGTACAGGTGAGTGGAATAGGCCGCCATGGACGAGCAGGGCATCCCGGCCTCCCCCGGGCACAAGTCCGGCTGACACCCGGCGCATCCGGGCTCGCTGCAGATGTCATCCGCCATCTGTGGGATGGTTGTGAGGTGTGATGGGTGAGAGGGAGGCTGACAGCAAAGAGGATGAGAGGATGACGACGAGGTCGGGGTGCGGTAACTCCGAGGGAGCGTGTGGCTGATGACGTCTAGGCCGACTACAGCCCTCCCGCTCCTTATTCCTCCTCCCCCCTCCTCCTCCTCCTCCTCCCTCCCACCTCTCGAACTTCCTTCACCCCTCCTCCCCTCCTCCTACTCTCGCCCTCCTCCCCTTCCCCCACCACTACCCCCACTCATCATCTCCATTTTCCTTCTCCTTCTTTTCCCTATCTCTTTGCTTATTTTTTCCTTTGCCCCTTTCCAGACATCGTACACATCAGTTCGTTTCCCAAGAGTAACTTTCAAAATTTTGACGTTTTCCAGTTTTTAAAGATTTCCAAAAATGTTCCTTCTATTATAAGGGAAGTTCAGACATAGCACTCGGCGACTAAGACGCTAAAAACTATACGATAGAATTAACATGCAACTTCAACATCGTAAATATGACAGACTATTGTTAATATTACTTAAGCATTACAAGTCTTCCCTTGCAATAGATCAACTCTCTATCAAGACTGCATATTGCTTGATATATTCTCAAGAGTTCGCGACTTTCTTATAAGGTTCTCGGCCTCTTTTCAATATGGCCGTCATTGGGTGGTTCTTCTCGAGTGGCGCTGGTGAGGAGTAGGATAAGAGAAACATCTCCTTGTCAAAGTAAGTTGTCATTCAGGTCCTCCATTTGCACAGCAGCCGTGAGCATCTGTGGAAAAAGAAAGACGGATTTCTGTTACTTCTGTCCAGTGTAAAATTGTTATTGCATCTGATAAACAGCACAAGGCATAAGGTTGCAGTATTATTATTATTATTATTATTATTATTATTATTATTATTATTATTATTATTATTATTATTATTTGTAAAATTAGGAAAAAGACTTTCTTTAATACAGGTTTTGTTAAACAAAATAGTCAGTTTCAACAGCATTTATTTTATATAGTAAACACTCAATTCGTTTTATTAAATTGTTTTTCTTGCGCTGGGATGGTTGTAAGCAATTGACCAATATTCATATCCTGTGGTTTAGTGATGTGTAGGAGGTAGTTCTCGTTGAATGTCGACTAGTTTCGCCCTCCTCGAGAACTACCTCCTACATATCACTAAACCACCGGAAATGAATATTGGTCAATTGCTTGCAACCATTCCAGCGCAAGAAAAACAATTAATAAGACGAATTGAGCGTTTACTATATAAAATAAATGCTGTTGAAACTGCCATTTTGTTTAAAAAATAGCCTGTATTATTATTATTATTATTATTATTATTATTATTATTATTATTATTATTAGTATTAAAGAAACAATTCCACAGTTATGTATGGGTACATATATTTAAAACTGTGGATTTGTTTCTCCATTTCAAGACTCATGCTACTATGAGAATCTTTTAATTATTATTATTATTATTATTATTATTATTATTATTATTATTATTATTATTATTATTATTATTATTATTATTGTTGTTGTTGTTGTTGTTGTTGTTGTTGTTGCTGTTGTTGGTGTTGTTGTTGTTGTTGTTGTTATTATTATTATTATTATTCAGAAGATAAACGCCTGTTCATATGCAACAAGCCTACAGGGCCATTGACTCGAAATTCAAGCTTCCAAAGAATTTGGTGTTCATTTCAAATAAGGGACAAAAGATAACAGGAAATACAGAAGGAAGAGACCAGTTGTTAGAAAAGAAAACAAGATCAATTAATGAATAATTACATAAATATATAAATAAATAAATAAATGAATATATATATATGTATATATATATATATATATATATATATATATATATATATATATATATATATATATATATATATATATATATATATATATTACATTACATCTATCCTACTCTCCCCTAAAAAAAAACTTATAATTGAAAAATAAAAGTAACGGAAAATTTATTTGCAAGAGCATACGTATCTTACTAAATGCATCTGACTTCCGCTCTACAACAGCCCTTAGAAATGAACGTAACACTAATAACTACTAGGAAAAATCTATTTCAATCTTCCCCTTTGCAAAAATAATCAGTTTCCTCTTTAATCTCGTTATCTTAATCTGTCCCTTTGCAAAACCTATTCAGTTTCCTCTTTAATCTCGTTGCAATACAAATCATAATCCAATAATAAGCAACATAAAAGTGACCGACATTGTGCTGGGCAAATGTCCCGTTCGAGAAAGCCATAAAATAGTGATCAAGTAAATCTATGATACCTATTAGTGAGGGATTTTATTACGATATCTCCAGACGCTAAAAAATCATTAAAATGTTTCATTAACGAAAAATGAAATTTTAATCGGACTGTAATAAAGATGTGGGATATTGTAAAACTTAGCAAAAGGAGCTGAGGTAAAAGCATAAAAATAAAATCAAATCAAATTGATGAATCAAGATGAAGATATAATTACTATTTTTGTGCCGCGAGAAATTGCAATCTTTTATACGCCTTTTTAAGTTTAAAATGCGTGTTATTTTGACCATACATCTTATTCCCTTTTTATAAGGGATGGCTTCAAAAGACAGACACTTCCGGTCCGCAGGAAGTCTCTAAGGATGAGGTTGATAGCCCTATAACCCTTTGCTTGAAACGGACTTTTGGGCGGTAGGCCAAGATCGTGCCACGGACCTAACAAACGCGAGCGTAGTGTTCTACCACTTATTCACGGCACCCTTTTCAGAAACAGAAATATTGGTTTACAAACGCAGAGAATATCCTCAGTATTAGTTTTCTGTAAAAGAAAACTATTGTGCCGGTTTTGTCTGCCCGTCCGCACTTTATTCTGTCCGCATTCTTTCTGTCCGCCCTCAGATCTTAAAAACTACTGAGGCTAGAGGGCTGCAAATTGTTATGTTGATCATCCACCCTTCAATCATCAAACATACCAAATTGCAGCCCTCTAGCCTCAGTAGTTTTTATTATATTTAATGTTAAGTTAGCCATAATCGTGCTTCTGGCAACGATATAGGATATGCCACCACCGGGCCGTGGTTAAAGTTTCATGGGCCTTGGCTCATACAGCATTATACCGAGACCACCAAAAGATAGATCTATTTTCGGTGGATTTGATTGTATGCTGTAGCGGCTGTACAGGAAACTCGATTGCGCCGAAGAAACTTCGGCGCATTTTTTACTTGTTATATATTCAGATCATGCGAGAGCAGTCGGCGTGTGCCTTTACCGTAAACAGGAAACCGATATATTAACATTTTATTTATTCCGCAAGTTATTTTAACCCTTCATTAACCTGTCTTGCTAGTTTCCCCTTTATTATACTCGTCTTCTGGCCTGGGCTACATGAGGATATGAGGATGGCTGTGCCATTGACTTCTGCAACCTCCCAAAAAAATCAAAACAACCAAGGCTAGAGGGCTGCAATTTGGTATGTTTAACGATTGGAGGGTGGATGATCAAAGTACCAATTTGCAGCCCTCTAGCCTCATTAGTTTTTAAGATCTTTGGGGTGGACAGAAAAAGTGCGGACGGACGGACAAATACCCTGCTCAATAGTTTTCTTTTACAGAAAACTAAAATGTGGGAGTAATCCATTTAGGTGAGTCCTTCCCGATTACAAGGAGAGAATGGACCGAGTCCCCCACATTTATAATGAGCAATGCTATTCATGCTGTTCATCTCATTATTTTACATCTCAGTGTTATGACATTATCTACTTCAGAAATATGACATTTCTTTTCCTTTCCTGCAATCACGTGATTGAATTTATCTCGTCCGTGATTTCTCTTTCTGTGATATCTCTTTCTGCTTTGTGTGTGTTCTGTTAAGATATGCACAGTTGTAATTTCCTTTTTGCTTTTACCCCTCATATTCTCGTTTCTTGAAGGATTTCTGCTCAGAAATGTCAGGAGTTTCTCAATGCTTGTTGTGCAATTTCATCTTTTTTTTTTTTTTTTTGTTCAGTCGCTGGTTTTGTCACTCATATTGATGAGTTTCTCTCTCTCTCTCTCTCTCTCTCTCTCTCTCTCTCTCTCTCTCTCTCTCTCTCTCTCTCAATATCCGGAGTCTCTCAGTAATTTCGTCATTTCATCTTTATTTTTACAGTCGCTGGTTGTCACTCATTTTGATGACTCTCTCTCTCTCTCTCTCTCTCTCTCTCTCTCTCTCTCTATATCTCTCTCTCTCTCTCTCTCTCTCTCTCTCTCTCTCTCTATATATATATCTATATAGTTTCTTATTACTCTTTCTCCTATATATATATATATATATCTGAAGTTTCTCAATGCTGCTTTCACCAATTTCATCTTTATTTTTCAGTCGCTGGTTTGTACTCATTTTGATGAGTTTCTCTCTCTCTCTCTCTCTCTCTCTCTCTCTCTCTAAATATCGGAGGCTCCTCAGTGTGCTCATTTCATAATTTCATCTTTATTTTTTAAATCGCTGGTTTGTCACTAATTTTGATGAATAATCTCTCTCTCTCTCTCTCTCTCTCTCTCTCTCTCTCTCTCTCTCTCTCTAAATATCGGGAGTCTCTCAATTCTTATTTCGTAATTTATTCTTCATTTTATTCAAACGTTGGCTTGTCCAACATTTTGATGAATTTCTCTCTCTCTCTCTCTCTCTCTCTCTCTCTCTTTGTAAAAATCGGGAGTCTCTCAACGCTTATTTCGCAATTCCATCTTCATTTTTGTCAGTCGCTGGTTTTGTCACTCATATTGATGAGTTTCTCTCTCTCTCTCTCTCTCTCTCTCTCTCTCTCTCTCTCTCTCTAAATATTTGGAGTCTCAATGCTTATTTCGTAATTTCAACTCTATTTTTTCAGTCGCTGGTCTGTCACTCAATTTGATTAGTTTCTCTCTCTCTCTCTCTCTCTCTCTCTCTCTCTCTCTCTCTCTCTCTCTCTCTCTCTCTCTCTCTCTCTCTCTCTCTCTAAATATCGGGAGTCTCTCAATGCTTGTTTCGTCATTTCATCTTTATTTCTACAGTCGCTGGCTTGTCACTCATTTTGATGAGTTTCCTCTCTCTCTCTCTCTCTCTCTCTCTCTCTCTCTCTCTCTCTCTCTCTCTCTCTCTCTCTCTCTAAATATCTGGAGTCTCCCAATGCCTACGTCTTAATTTCATCTTCATTTTTTGTCAGTCGCTGGTTTGTCACTCATATTGATGAGTTTCTCTCTCTCTCTCTCTCTCTCTCTCTCTCTCTCTCTCTCTCTCTCTCTCTCTCTCTCTCTCTCTCTCTCTCTCCTAAACCCCCAATCACTTCACCGGAATTTTAATCACTCAGTCGAAAATGCCAAACTAATTCCAAAAGCTTCTTCTTGGGCGACGCTTGCATATTTTCACAGCGGCGAATAAAACACAGCCACTGTTCGACCTACTTCCAAATGCACCCAAGTCCGGGAGACTAAAGATGTTTTTGGGAACCGCCGCCCCCACCCCCCCCAAAAAAAGACAAGCAAAAAAGCTTTTAACATTTAAAAAAAAAAAGCATGGCACGGGAATAGGAAAGGGTGAAACTGACGTACTACTCCTTGCGAAATCGTCATCAAGTGGCATTCATTTTGACGTTCATTAGGAACCGGGGAAAAAAGTCCGCTTTAATTACGCTTGATTGGCGGAAGAAACATTTTACAAATATTGCTTTTTTTTCTCTCTCTCTCTCTTTTCTCTTACTTTGTAGCTTTCTCTTATGCGTTCGTTAGGCCGGATTTGCCTTGAATGGGATTTCTTTTTTTTTTTTTTTAATTCGGAGCGTGTTATTCAGGTTCGTTTTGAATTTGGGTGAGTTGGTTGTCGCATAATCAGGTGCAGTTTTAGTTTTCTGTAAAAGAAAACTATAGTGCCGGCTTCGTCTGTCCGTCCGCACTTTATTCTATCCGCACTTTCTTCTCAGTCCTCAGATCTTAAAAACTACTGAGGTTAGAGGGCTGCAACTTGATATGTTGATCATCCACTCTCCAATCACCAAATATACCAAATTGCAGCCCTCTAGCCTCAGTAGTTTTTTTATTATATTTAAGGTTAAAGTTAGCCATAATCGTGCTTCTGGCAATGGTATAGGATAGGCCACCACCGGTCCATGGTTAAAGTTTCATGGTTCGCGGGTCATACAGCATTATACCGAGACCACCTAAAGATAGATCCATTTTCGATGGCCTTGATTATGCACTGTAGCGGCTGTACAGAAAACTCGATTGCGCCGAAGAAACTTAGGCTCATCTTTTACCTGTTTATTATTATTATTATTATTAATATTATTATTGTTCTCTTTAAAACTATATTTATTTATGATTTTCTAATTACCATTCTTATTGCTACTGCTCTTGTTGTCTTTAAGATATCTGTTATTCTTACTAATTATCACACACTTGATTTTTTTCATATTATAGTATGTGAAGCCATTGTGGAACCAATATGAGTTGGTCTGAAGCCTCTGCATGAAAGCAAATGCTTCTTTGAGGAACTTGTGACGTCGTAAGCATTACTTTAGCTAAAGTCCAGACCACTGCTTGAAGGACAAATGGCTTTTATCAGGCACGCTGCGTCACTCCTTTTTCTCAGTCCACCATTCGATTATCTGATCTGTCAGCCCGTAAACTGCGGGAGAGTTAAACGCTATGATCATTTAGAAAGATGGCGTACCATCTTCACACCCATCGTCCTCATATATCCTAAGTCACACAGGAAATACGAAGGACTTGATGTGAACTCTCGACCGATAACTCTCGCGTCCTCTCCGCAGACTCAAAACCTTTGTCATCGGCAGCCATCTTGCTCCTTGTCTTTCGTACGGCTCTCCTTCAGGCCTTGTAGTTCCTCTTTGTCGTTCTGGCATCCTTCGGAGGATGCTTCCTCAAGATATGAATCTTCTTCCTCACTTTGAGGTGTTGGAGAATTGTTTATTTACATATCTGAATATTCATCTACTAAGTATGCACCAGAAATCGATTCTCGCCTCTCACATGTGCACCTGGGGTCATGGTGTAGCGTGAGATCTGCTTTGCAATGACGCTTATGTTGAATTATAGAACTGATATATTACAACCAAGTTAGAAATGATTTTATAGTACGATCGTATAAACGTAGTAGGTATGATGAGTCTATAAGCATAAACCGGTAAATTCTAGAATGTATGTAACCACTCAAGCCGTTAGAAGTTACTTTAGGAAAGAATGCAGAACTCAAGGACCGATGGGGATCGATGCAAGAACTAATAATCTGGAAAACCAAAAGCAACTTCTTCATCATTAAATCGTGATAAAGTAGAGGATTATCGTCTAATTCTACTTGCAGACTGAATCACAAAATTTCGTAAAACAACTTTGGTATTTTCTTCCCGTGTCCGTTGAAGTATATAGAATTAATATTATATAGCCAAGTTGGAAATTATTTTAACGTGATATTTTAAACGTTGTAGGTCTAATGAGTGTATCAGCATATTTTGTTACAGCCAAGCTATAAATTACTTCGTTGTGATAATTGAAACTTTGTAGGTTAATGATGGCTTTAGCATAAACCAGAAAATTCTAGAAAATTATGTCACCATTTAATCTGTTTGAAGGAATACAGAACTTAGAGAATACAGAACTTAGAGGCCAATATTAAATTCAATCTCTCATTCATTGCCTTACTCATTTTGTTGTGCTTCCTTTCATTATGATCGACTGTCATCACAAGAGACTCCCAAGGTGTTCTGCAGGCGTATAAGGAATTTGGGATGAATTTGGCGTACGATAAGCTTCTCCCCAAATATTTTCATTAGGGTTTTGTGGTAAAGGTCATTAGGTCTTCACAGATGCTCACTTGTACAAGCACTGAACTTGCCTGATATCGCTGAATTTCACGGATCGAGAAATAAACAGTTTAGCACATTGCTTGAACTGCATACTGGAATAAGCTGGAAATCTAACTGAATATTCATAACGAGCTTGATGGCGCGCGCTATGCTGCGCTAGAACCCGGCGCTGCCCGTCATGTCGCCCCTACCCTCTCGAACCCCCACCTACGCGCCCCACCCAGGGCGGACAAACAGGCTTGCAGGAGGAGGGTGGATGTGTCATGTCTCCCTTACCATCCCGATCGCCTACCTACCCCGCCCCCACCCGGGGCGGACAAACAAGAAAGATGCACCGGATTTAATATTATAAATTACGACATTGTGCTAAAGTAGATGATTATCCTCTAACTCAGCTTGCAGACTAAATCAAATAATTTCACAACCCACTTTCGGATTCTCTTCCTGCTTCCATTTTCCCTGAATTTGTAAACTTTTCATTCTTCAGTTTAAAATTCATCTTCTTTTACCACTCTACATAGGGTTGGGTTAACCAGGACTAACAGACCGACAATACTTGTCATTTAGGAAAATACAAGCATAAACTTCAACAATCATTCAAAGAACGATTGTATATATTTTCAGAACATTATATCTAAATTGCCCTTTGACATTCGTTGTAATCCTTCTCAAAAGTATGCAAACGAAAAACTTGAGTTGGCTTTACTGTAACAAACGTTTTTAAACACAGCGCCTATTTGCTTGCTTATTGAAAATGTGCAACCATCTTCCGTGTCCTTTAAGGTATTAGATTTATCATAATTTATTTTCTAAGATATTTTATGCATGCAAAGCATTCTTTCGATTTATTCCCAGAAAAATGAAAAATTAGGCCAACCCATTCTCAAACACGGACACATTTTTGGAAGAGGAGTAAGGAGGAAATGGAAAGAAAAACCGGAAACGGAGGGAAAAAATAAATAAAAAGGAAAATAACCGATAAAAGAATCGAGTAAACAGCAACAGCATTCGACGTATGGAAACCCTCGACTATTTTCAGAAGGTTTCATTTTACTCCTATAATTTCTGGCAAACAGTTTCAATTGACCATATCGGACAGTTTATGGCGTTCCAATAATATAGGGTCATGTGTATCTGCCTGCGGGGAATATAAAGATCGGGCAGTTGTGGCCGCAGAATTTATTGGCATTGGGAGGCTTCGGACGCCGCGAGAGTTTATTGGTTATGGGAGGTTTCGGACGCAGTCTCGTGATTTACAAGCCCGAAAACAAAACCAATTTGAACGGAATTTAGACAAAGTGATAAATTGGATGAGGTTCAAATTGTGCTTGTTTACAAATACAGTGGAAGTTATATATATATATATATATATATATATATATATATATATATATATATATATATATATATATATAATGTGTATATATATATGTATGTATGTATGTATAATTGAATCACGAAAATATGGAACAGGATGAATATATAAATAAAGGCAAAACCCACGGAGGAAAGAGAAAACACTGGAGTGCTGCGAGGCCTTTCTGCTGTCGTACTTTACTTGCTAACTAAAGGACGACAGGTCAGAAAGGCCTCATAAGTATTCCAGTGTTTCTCTTCCTTCGTGGATTTTGTCTTTTATATATATATATATATATATATATATATATATATATATATATATATATATATATATATATACATACATACATACATACATACATACATACATACATACATACATACATACATACATACATACATACATATCTATATGGTGTTCATTTAGAAGAAATTACAAAAGTTAATGGAAAATACAGAAAGAGGGGATCATTATTAGAAAAATCATAAATTACCAAATTAATAAAGAGATGGAAATGTAAATAAATGTGGAACAGTCAGCTTTATTAAAGCAAGGGAAAATAATCACTATTTTGTAAACACAGAAAGAAGAAGTAATTATTAGATTAAAAAAAACATAAACTGAACAAATTAATGAACAGATCAAAATGCAAATAACTATGGAGCTTTCAGCTTCAGTAGAGTAAGGATAATTTATAATATCTCTCTCTCTCTCTCTCTCTCTCTCTCTCTCTCTCTCTCTCTCTCTCTCTCTCTCTCTCTCGGAGATAGAGAGAGAGAGGGAATTTTAATAATTCCAGTTAACGAAGCAATTAGCGTTCCAGTTGAACTTGATATGGCTTCCCCAGAGAGTCCTATCGGTTGCGTATCAATAATGGATCTTTTTAAGGATCTGTTCCGTATCACTCCATAATGACGTTTGGGAAATTCAAGTACGTCAGGTTGATGTATCGACGGGGAAGCCTCGTGGGAGAGGAAAAATGGTGCGTGGTTTCAAAAAAGTAAAAAAGAGGTTTTATTTTTTATTCTTATTTTTTATGGGCCTTGAGTGGGTTGACTTGCATGGTGTTAGAATATTGTTGTATGTTTTTTTGATGTTGTTCTTTTTCTTCTCTCAATATTCTTTTTTTATGGGAAATGATATATGTTATCGAAAATGGAACCTTTGTGCATTAGGCTATGGCTTGGCCTCTACCTTAATTTGCAAGTTAATTAGTTTCGTTTAATATTCTCCTATTCATAAATGTGTAAGCAGAGAGAAAGGAAGGAAAGTTAGCTTTGTTTTTGCATTTTCTTTTGATTTTTGCTCACCAAATGGTTTGGTTTTATTTTTCTTAATCAAATTGTTTTCCAATTCAAAGTATCTGTATTCCACACAATGAGAAATACCTGTAACCTCGTCGATTACTTCATTGGCTGTCAAAAAAAAACTTGCGTAATCTACCTCTAACCGAACCTAGAAAAAAAATCTCGTAGATTCTGCAGTTTACGAAACCTGCAAAATATCAAGCATATACGTCCTTTAATTCTTACTAACATTTGCAGATAATTCCTTTAATATACTTAGACGTATGAATATACTGGAATTGTAAAAACTTGCAAAATGAAGACCAGATAAATTCAAAAGCACAAACAGTTTCTGAGCATCATGTTCAAAATTGAAGAGGGAGCATGACGCTCCGAAACTGTGTTTTTTAAATATATATGTTCTCTAATATGTAGTTTTTTCAGGTTTCAAAGCTCGATTCTGATTTGTTTTCATAATATGCTGAAATGAATGACTAAAAAATCACGCGTTTTCCTATGGCTAAAGTGGTTTAGATTTTATAATTCAATACTGATTGTTATTATAATGTACTGAAATAAGTGAATTTAGTAAAATCACGCGAATTTTCCTGTAGCTAGAGTGGTTTACGGAGGAGTCGACTAATTAAACTGTAAGTTAAAGTAAAAGGCTAAACCATAGATTAAGTGGGAAGGTTCTTTTTCGATTCCTTTTATCATTTTCCATTAAAAAAGTTGAATAGTAGGTGAAGAACAAGACTAACATTTTCCGCGAAAAATAACAAGGTCTGATAATAATAGTCTTTTCGAAGTGTAGATGTTGCCAATATCTACACGGAGTCTTATCTTGCGGATTTCAGCGCACACCTACTAAGCTTCCCAGAGCCTTTCCATTAGCCTCCATCTGCGACAGCATAAAAGATGCGAGTCTGGTGACACTGAAGAAGAAAAATAAATCTAATCTTAGATCCACTTTGCATGAATTGTTGCTTCCATTCTCTACACTCGAGGTTCGTGGACGACCTCTTTCTGGGTTCGTAATTCCAGGGAGATAGGGATTTGTCCGTCATTTTATAGGATCTGTTTACGCCTCTATGGTTTGCTGTTTCATATTATTATTTATTAAGTGTTCTGGTTTATTTTCACCTGTGCTTTATGATATTTTCAGTTTTCCGTAAAAGAAAACTATTGTACCGGCTTTGTCTGTCCGTCAGCATTTTATTCTGTTCACACTTTTTTCTGTCCGCAATTTTTCTATCTGACCTCATATCTTAAACACTACTGAGGCTAGAAGGCTACAAATTGGTATGTTGATCACCCACCCTCCAATCATCAACCATACCAAGTTGCATCCCTCTAGCCTCAGTAGTTTTTAATTTATTTAAGGTTAAAGTTAGCCATAATCGTGCTTCTAGCAACGATATAGAATAGGCCACCACCGGCCCGTGGTTAAAATTTCATGGGCCGCCGAAAGATAGCTGTATTTTCGATGGCCTTGATTATGCGCTGTAGCGGCTGTACAGAAAACTCGATTGCGCCGAAGAAACTTAGGCGAATTTTTTAATTCTTTTATATAAATTTGTCTATGGTTCCTACAGTGAAAGAGACGATATAACTATGCATTTACAAATATG
>NC_089763.1:20805994-20818494 GCF_040412425.1 Macrobrachium rosenbergii | reverse complement strand
AAGGTCACATAAATGCCTGTGATTTCCCAAGCCTTAGTATTCCCTCTGAAGACAGTATTAAATAAAAATTCTCTCTCTACGCCTTTCGAATTGTAAGGTCACATAAATGCCTGTGATTTCCCAAGCCTTAGCATTTCCCTCTGAAGACAGCATTAAAATAAAAATTCTCTCTACACCCTTTCAGAATGTAAGGTCACATAAATGCCTGTGATTTCTCAAGCCTTAATATTCCTCTGAAGACAGTATTAAATAAAATTTCTCTCTCTACGCCTTTCAGAATTGTAAGGTCACATAAATGCCTGTGATTTCTCAACCCTTAGTATTCCTTCTGAAGACAGCATTAAATAAAAATCCTCTCTCTTCTCCTTTAGCATAGGTCACATAAATACCTGTCATGATTTCTCAAGCCTTAGTATTATTCTCTCTGAAGACAATATTAAATAAAAATCCTCTCTCTTCTCCTTTAGCATTGTAAGGCCACAAAAATGCCTGTGGTTTCTCATGTCTTAGTATTCCCTCTGAAGACAGTATTAAATAAAAATCCTCTCTCTTCTCCTGTAGCATTGTAAGGTCACATAAATGCCTGTGATTTCCCAAGCCTTAGTATTCCCTCTGAAGACAGTATTAAATAAAAATTCTCTCTCTACGCCTTTCGAATTGTAAGGTCACATAAATGCCTGTGATTTCCCAAGCCTTAGCATTCCCTCTGAAGACAGTATTAAATAAAAATCTCTCTCTTCTCCTATAGCATTGTAAGGTCACATAAATGCCTGTGATTTTAGCCTTCATTCCCTCTGAAGACAGTATTAAATAAATCCTCTCTCTTCTCCTATAGCATTGTAAGGTCACATAAATGCCTGTGATTTCTCAAGCCTTAGTATTCCCTCTGAAGACAGTATTAAATAAAAAATTCTCTCTACGCCTTTCGAATTGTAAGGTCACATAAACTGTGATTTCCCAAGCCTCTAGCATTCCTCTGAAGACAGCATTAAATAAAAATTCTCTCTCTACGCCTTTCGAATTGTAAGGTCACATAAATGCCTGTGATTTCTCAAGCCTTAATATTCCCTCTGAAGACAGTATTAAATAAAAATTCTCTCTCTACGCCTTTCGAATTGTAAGGTCACATAAATGCCTGTGATTTCTCAAGCCTTAGTATTCCCTCTGAAGACAGCATTAAATAAAAATCCTCTCTCTTCTCCTTTAGCATTGTAAGGTCACATAAATACCTGTGATTTCTCAAGCCTTAGTATTCTCTCTGAAGACAATATTAAATAAAAATCCTCTCTCTTCTCCTTTAGCATTGTAAGGCCACAAAAATGCCTGTGGTTTCTCATGTCTTAGTATTCCCTCTGAAGACAGTATTAAATGAAAATTCTCTTCCTACGCCTTTAGCATTGTAAGGTCGCATAAATGCCTGTGATTTCTCAAGCCTTAGTATTCCCTCTAAAGACAATATTAAATAAAAATCCTTTCTCTTCTCATTTAGCATTGTAAGGTCGCATAAATGCCTGTGATTTCTCAAGCCTTAGTATTCCCTCTGAAGACAGCATTAAATAAAAAAAGTATCAACATGTATCGCAAGATCTAAAAACAGCCGGATGGGAATCATGTATGATGAGGAACCTCTTATGAGTCACAAGGCAAATGGATCCTATACAAAATCGTTGTCATTGATGGAGAGGCGATATTTATATTGATGATCGTCCGTATGATCTAATATGGCGTGAAAGATAGACGAGTAGATTACAGCAAGTAAAAAGAAGAAGAGAAGAGATGAGAAATGAAGCAGTTTTTCATCATCAAAAGGCGAAATGGGATGTGGTGTTTCGTGCGATAAATCAGACACGAAACATTAACTAATGTGATTTCTGAAAATATTATAATTCTCTCTCTCTCTCTCTCTCTCTCTCTCTCTCTCTCTCTCTCTCTCTCTCTCTCTCTCTCTGTGTATACATGCACACACAAATACATATACATATATATGTATGTATGTATATGTATATATATATATATATATGTATACATGTATATATATATGTATATTTATATATGTATGTATGTATATGTATATGTGTGTGTGTATTGAGAGAGAGAGAGAGAGAGAGAGAGAGAGAGAGAGAGAGAGAGAGATACTGCTCCACATTAAACAAGAAACATTAATTTTCAAACTCTCCTTCTCACTGAAATTATACTTTACGTGAGATAGAGTTTACTGCGTATATGCCCTATTTCATAACATACATACCGTCGCCTTGATGTTTCCCTAACGTTTACAGATAACAAAAAAAATAGACAAAGACAAATAAAACGATATAAAAAAAGGGCATTCAATGAATCCCCACACATCATGGATGCTTAATTAATGGGTTAAAGGTAAAGGAAGGAGATAAGTCAATGCACAACTCGCTTCCTGTGAATAAAGCGATACGTTAAACATCCATTCAGTTGATAGCGCCAAGAACAATAGACTAACCATTGATGAATCAGTATACCTGAATCCTCAATAACCTTTTTTGATGGAGAGGATCAAAAGGTCAGGCCGTAATTAAACCCCTTTTGTAGAGAATGAAATGGTGCCTTGATTGCTTTATAGTCCAAAGCTTCCGTTTACATGTCGATCAAAATGGGTTGATTACCGCATTCGAGATGAAGGTCTTCGAAACTCGGTGTTTGGAGCAAATACTATACTTATTGCTGTTTGATTTGGTAGAAGCTTCCCAGTTAAACTCCATAGGAAGAGGAACTAATAGCCTAGGTATGACATGGTCACATATCACTTGGATGCAATGCATTGCTACCATAAAGCAATCTCCTTGTATTTTAATAATTACTTATATTTTTATCTATTTATTTATTAATTTATTAATTTATTATTTTTATTCCAATTACTGATCTCTAATTTCCGTATTTCCTAATACCTTCTGCTGCTTCTTGCAAATCATTACCATAATTTGTGGAAGCTTGGATTTCAAGTCGGTGGTCCCTGTGGGCTTGTTCCATATGAATAGGGCTCATCTTCTAAATAATAATAATAATAGTAGTATTAGTATTAGTAGTAGTAGTAGTAGATTACGAAAGGGGAATCGTAATTGAAGCTAGTGATCTTTCAAAAAATAGTTTTGAAGTTTTACTACTCGTGTGATGTGTTAGTTTTCATCAACCAATCTTCCGTCTAACAAATTCAATTTTAGTATGATAAGAAAACCACTTAAGACTTATCTTCTTACATACATCTTTAAAGTATGTCATGAACTATAGAGAAATTGCTGAGAAAATCTCTGTTTTCTACATGTACATCTGTAGACAGAGATTAGAGAGAGGGAACCGGGTAACTGAATAAGTTTTTTCAAAGACCAGTGGGACAGGCGATCTAAAGAATGGTACTGTTATTGCCTGACATTTATTGGAAGTCATCCAACCAAGTATTTCCTAAACCCAGAGTTTCCTAGCTTTATCGATACCAGAACCAGCAGTCCTGTTAATGTTCTGCTGTCATATTTAAAATATTTAATATCAAATTATGAGACTCCTTAAATTCATATCTGGTCTCTTCTTCCCAATGCTTTCAAGCGAAAAGGCAACAAGTTGCGTGGCTACCTAGCGTCAGGAGACTGAATTCAATAAACGAAAAAATTCCACTGGAATTGTGACAGACCCATCCAGGTTCATTGTTATGGAGAAAAATAGGTCATCGGAGAAAGACACGGATGTAATAAGTTCGTGTCACTGGAATTTTCCCTCGAAGAGAAATCAAATATATCGGAGCTGTCTGTGAAATAAATGTATGTCCTAAATTCGATTCTGGGGACGCATCCAAGGGAGAAATAAACTCCCCCCTCTCTACTAAAAAGGAAAAGCGGTCGTAGGAAGGAGTACCCTCTGCGCAAGCTTTTATTTATGCCTTATATTAATAGATATTGGTATAAGGGATCCGTTTGCGCGGTGGAGGGAATATAGAAGGCAACAGAGCTTTGCAGGTTGTGCTATTTGTAAGACTTTTGTGATGAGGCTGCCACGCCTGTTTTTGTGAATCTATGTATGTCATTTCATTTTTCCTTAATATACAGTTATATATATATATATATATATATATATATATATATATATATATATATATATATATATATATATATATATATATATATATATATATATATATTATATATATCTATATATATATATATATATATATATATATATATATATATATATATGTGTGTGTGTGTGTGTGTGTGTATATATATGTGTGTGTAAGCCAAAAATACTGTCTAATGTCGAATTCACTATACCATGGGAATACATTACACAAGAGGGGAATTAAACTTATCAGTTATAAGTCTACTTGGATGTAAGTTATTCCCAAGGTATAATGAACTGGATATTAAACGGTATTTGCAGCTTGAAATTTGTGAATGTTAAAAAAAATTCCCAGGTATTTTCAAGTGACGAAAAAAATTTATATTCATATATTTAGTTATGTAAATATACTGTATATGCATGTATGCGTGTGTGAGTGTATATGTGTTTGTGTATGTGTGAGTGAGTGCGTGCCCACAAAAAAAAGTACACGAATCGTAAATTCACAGAACCTCAGACATTTTTTCCCAATTTCCTGTTAAAGAAAAACAGTTAAACTAAGACGTCCAGAGAATGGGGGAGGAGCCAAGATATTTATGGTACGCAGGGTGCTGTTGGAGTGGAGCAGTGAGGGGTAGGGGTAGGGGTTAGCTGAAAGAGTTTTGTAATAGGGAAAAGTAGCGGGGGAAACTAAATCAATCTCAGCCTCCTCTAGAATTACCTTTAGGAAGGTAACGCATTCGTCAACGTCGTTTTAGAGTGAAGCAGTCTCTAAAGGAACAGTAAGGAAAAGAGAAAGAATGTTAGGGGACGGTAATAACAGTCATTTGCTTCGCTAACCTCTGTTCCCGGCTCCACCTCGCTGGCGTCACCTCTCTCAAATTACAAGTCTTCCAAAAAGCAACGAAACCGGGACACACAAACTTCCCTAAATGGCAATCAGTGCCGGTCCCTGCTGACCATTTCAAATTGCTCTTCCAGTTCCTTCCCGATGAAACCAATAAGTAGGCTTTACTTTTCAATAGCTCCACTGCTCCTGGAATCCGTCCTTTCTTTCCAGACCAGTTCCCATGACCCCAACCGATGGTCCCACTTAATTCCAGCACAAGGAGACACGTACTTGCCTCCCCAGTGACAAAGCCCACACCTTTCCATGCCTCCATTTCAAAAAGTGGGTGACATTCGTAGACGAAGAACTCGTATGATTTTCCCGTTGGTTGCTTGTTAATTCGAAATCTCTTCGTGATTACTGAAATTTCCTCTGATATTTTCCTTTTATTTAAATATCAGTGTTTACAGACACCACACTTTGATTCACATACGAAAATGATAATAACAGATGCTATTATTCTATTATTTTTAAACTTCATGGATCCTCTACATAAGCTTTTTTGGTCCCTTCGCCGAACGATAAAATTCTAGGTATGTGATACAATTCTAAGGAAAAATACATTTCTCAATATTTGTTTGCGTAACATTTCACAAATCCGACAAAATAAGAAACTGGACAGGATACAGAAGTACTTTGTTGGACTACAAATGAGCCTCAAGAACTTCCCACTACAGGTATTCCTCTCTATACAAACTTTCAACTTAGAACTTTCAAAGATACAAACTTCTATGTCCACGTGATATAAGGGATGCAGTATATGAATTTTATTTCATGTATTTCGTCGCCACTTTTTCAAGGAAAGAGTACAGATTATTATCAACTTTCTGTATAAAGATCAAATTGTCTTGACAGAAAGCTAAGCTACACTACCAGATGGTGCTAGATGCTGTAGGCTGACTACAATGCCGGATGCTTAGGCAAACTTTGTTCAACTTACAAACCGGCTCTCGAAACACAACTGGTTCTTATGTAGAGGACTACCTGCGCTGTGAAAGCACAGACAAGTTTTACTTATATAATGGAAATTAAAATGAGTTCTATTTCCAGAATTTAAAACAAGATGAAATCGCTAAAACAAAGAAAAGAAATCACTCAAGTGACGACTATTTTGCTACTGTGGGGACTAGCTTTCCCTGTCGATTCAAAGTGGAAGAGTTCTTCAAACGCAGGAAGGACCTGCATATTTTCTCGCAGAGAAAGCAAGAAAGGAGGAGGAGGAGGAGGAGGGGAAAATGGGAGGCAAGTAAAATTCTAACAAGACGGTGTCATGAGAGTAAAAATTCCCAAAATTCTAAGGCAAGACGGTGTCATGAGAGAAAAAGAGAGAGTCCCTGAGAGAGCATGCGAGACAGAGAGAGAGAGAGAGAGAGAGAGAGAGAGAGAGAGAGAGAGGGAGGGAGGAGTTAGGAGAAGTGGCCACGAAGATAAAAAGGAAAGGATACAAAACGTTTATGGGGCAGAAAGGACAAGATATGGACTGAAGGAAAGGTATATGTAGGTTTTTGGAACTCGAGGTAAAAAAAGAGTGAAAAAGAGGAAGTGAAAAAGGAGATAAAATGAAAATATGGTCCAAGGAGGTGATTGTGGAAAATGGAGTATGATGAATTTCGTTCTTTTCCTCATACGAACGCGTACGAACGCACAAACATCTGCTTATTTCTGCGGATGTAAACGTCCAGAATAGAAACGTTTACAGCTGTTATGTGGCTGGTATTTATATCACCTGATAGAATTATTTCTCGGATAATTCCTTGGAATTTAAGTTTGTTAATCTTAAATATTTATGCCTTAAAAAGTTACTTGTCTTCCACTAAAACAGAAAACCTTCTCCTAATTCCACGTCCCATAAAGTATGAAGACCCAGTGAGGAAAATGATTTTTATAACTATACTTTAGCTTCAAGAGGAACGAGAAAAAAAGCTTTCAAAAGTTTTTAAAAGCCCAGAGGAAAAAAATGAACCTTCAGACCAAGCAATAAACGAGGGGAAGACATGTCTCAGTGCCCCATGTCAACAAGAGATGGTCGCCATGAAAATATTGCTGTCCTCGCATCTTGCGGCGCCCACTGGCATTTCGCGAAAACGTGAATCATGGAGTGATTTCAGACGAGAGACGAGGCTCGAAAAAAGGAGTGAAAGACATGGCCGCTGTTTTTGGAGATTTCTTTCAAACCGGTTGCTCTCTTACACTCCGTATAGTTTTGTTAAGTGGAGAAATAAAACGCTTCTGATATAAATCTTGAAAGTTATTTCGCCATAATTTTTCTGTCATCAGCCAGAAATGTCTTCCTTGTTACTTGACCTTTTTTAACTGGCATCCGTCCCTTCTCTCTCTCTCTCTCTCTCTCTCTCTCTCTCTCTCTCTCTCTACTAGCCCCAAATAAATGCTAACCTTCAGCAGCAGTTACCGAATACCAATGTATCAGTAAATTGGAAGCATTGCTCCCAGGATGTTTTCTCATTTTTTTTTTTATAGTCAGTCGAAGTAACCTTTGCACTACCTCGGACTCCTGTTCCTTGGCAGTAGATATTGTCGAATATGCGTTCTTCCGACTGTGTTCATAAATATATCTTTATATAACTGCAGAGTTCCGCGTTGGACTAGTCGGTAGAGTTGTCGGCTAGCACTCTGCTAGGCCCGAGTTCGAGTCTCCGGCCGGCCAGTGAAGAATTAGAGGAATTTATTTCTGGTGATAGAAATTCATTTCTCGGTATAATGTGGTTCGGATTCCACAATAAGCTGTAGGTCCCGTTGCCAGGTAACCAATTGGTTCTTAGCCAAGTAAAGTAAGTCTAACCCTTCTGGCCAGCCCTAGGAGAACTGTTAATCAGTGCAGGAAGAAATATTTATTCAGGCAACTGTTACCTTTTAATGAATTCATTAAGGAAATACTCCCAAAAGCATTCCTATATGTAGACAGAAGTAATGAAGTAATACAACCATATATACATGATTATAAAACTTATATATACATATATATACACATATGCATGTACACATATATATATATAATATGTGTGTGTGAATGTCTTTTACTGTAATACAACAGTATAATATGAAGATAAAAAGGCCCATAAAACTATTTGAATGTTGCAGCCATATATTTCGAGAACTTCCTTCTGTGCTCCTATTCACTGGTAAAATACGGACAGATGATATGTTACAAGGGTATCTATATTAAAGAGTATACATATATATATATATATATATATATATATATATATATATATATATACACTAAATGGGAAATTTTATAGGCTTGTATATATATGCATATATTACCTCGTTCTTTTTGTCTACATACATGAATGCATTTGGCAATATTCCCCTAAAAAAGTCGTGAAAAGACCACAGTTGCCTGAATAAACATATATATACATTTATGCATGCATGCATACTCGAGATAGATAGACAGATAGGTAGGTAGACAGACATATAGATAGATAGCTTCATGCATATGAAATGAACTTGGAATTATTCCGCGAAACAAAGAGAAATGCCGCGGAACATTGTCAAAACTAATTCACCGAATTACGTTTTGTTTTTCCAACAATTACAACACATTCAATTACTTTGCGTTTAGCTGCAATTACCGTTAACTTGCAGCCGGGACGACGTCCGGGCACTGAGGTAATGAATAACATTCGCTGTAATTTCGTTAATTATCGTTTTTGGGTCTTTTTCAGCAAAGGTAATGAATTTCTTTTACTTCTAATCTCGCCTCTTTTTTTCAGCTACGACCTAACATTCGACTATTCTTAGTTTTGATTGGATGCAATTCGTCAGCCATTCCGCGACAAACACGTTGTCATTGTCGTTTTAACGCGAAGGAATTGCCTTTGTAAATCCTGATAAACTCGTTAAAACGCTCGGTGAGTTCCATATGTTATTCGAAATGACTCGGTGCGCTGCTGTTATTGCAAAGGTGAGGTGTCATTTTAGAGAGCCGAGTGAAATCGCGCGCTGTGAAGCGTTCATGAAATGGCCATGCGAATGAGTTAGTACATAAAATACATGTTTCCAGGAGCCGTCGATCGTTTTCTATTTATATTAAGATTTAAATTTTAAAAATTCGAATAATGTGTTTTGATTTTTTATAATTACAAAGTCCAAATGATTACACGTAAAACTTGATGGAACGCGTAGCTCTTACTACCAGCCACCTGATCGAATCAGTTTGGAAATTCTAACAAGATTCAAAAATACTTGTAGACGAACATTTCATACAGTTGTTCACAAATTTCCCAAACTTCCATGGACTACGAATACCCAGAAATGCAGCAAGCACGGAGAAAGACACACAACGGCTGAGAAGGATAAGTGAGGAAAAAAGAAGGACGTCTCTCCTCCAAGTGAGGATATTTGCAAGGAATATTCAAAATCCAAAAGCCCACTCGCTTGAGATGACACACAAAAACGACCTACAAGGAGGGATTTGTGCCGCTGGCATTGAGTCATATTGATGTTGAAGAGGCACACATTTAGTGTATATCATTCAGAAAATTATCCGTTCTTTTTAAGTAGCTTTTCATGCAAGCTCCCACGCTACAACCCTCTCATATAGTGGTGTTCTCAGTGCTCTGACTTCAAGGGTCCTTCAATTCCCTTTATTTATGCACAGATAGCAGATAATTAACTACTATTCACATTCAGGGCTAAAAGTAGGAGTAAGTAAGAGTTCCATAACTATTTTTCCTCTATCAATTTGCAATTTGTTATTTTATCATAAAACAGAGACTTGTAACTCACTGAAGTTTTTCGAATACACGCTTTGTGTGTTTCAGTCCATCTTCTCTCTCTCTCTCTCTCTCTCTCTCTTACTTTTCTCACATGCGGACGTTCTATTCTATGAAAGCTTGGGATCCAAGTTAATTATCTTTTAGACTAGTTCCTTATTAATATTTTGCTGGTACAGAACACTTCTCCCCTAAAAGAACCATTCAGTTATGAATTTCAGCCTAACAGGGGTTTTATGTCCGTCTCGATTCACCTAAATCAAAGTCTTTCATTCATCTTATCTCGTCAGCTCATCCTTTGATGGAAAATCCTGAGCAAAACGTAAAACCAAAAACCGCAGTGGTTTTTGTGCCAAATACATGTGAATTGGACTCAACTGCTGTGAGAAATAATTCCATTCGCGCCCCGTGAAACAGAAAATAAAATTACAGACAGAGAACACGTCAAATGCGTTATTTCTTTCGCTCACGGAAACGTGACACTGAATAAGCTCCGCCCGGCGCTGGCGAAAGCAGCATTTTATTGCTGCAAAAGCAGTTGCAAATTTGTTGTGTTTTAGTGGTTACGGGGATTTCGAGGCGGAAATGCGGTAATTGGATATTCATTTAACCTTTCCCTGTGTTTTGTGTTGTTCTTATTCGTCTCCCCATCGATGAAAGTCATAGTATTCGACCTCTGTCTGAGGTTTCTCGTATATTGTTGAGTAAGTAATTATTACAATTAATTTAGTCTCATGGAAAGTTAACAAGTCTCTTTTGTGTATGTGTGTGTGTATGTGTATGTGTGTGTGCGTGTGTGTGTGTTTATAGTCGCTCAGGCAGACTCTTGAATGGCATAGATTAACTGGAAAAAATAACGTATAAAGAAAAATGAAAAAACAAAGAAAATCATCTGAAACGACGTCAGATAAAAAACCAATATGATCTTCTCCAGATAGGAGATTCAATGGAGACGTAAAAGATTTCAGGAACTCTGAGGTGGAAAAGCGAAACCATTTATGGACGGCGGAATTATCAGCATTCCAAAACAGACTGCCGAGGGTGATGACGAGTGGTGAGAAGGGAAAAGTCTTGCGCCCTCTGCGACAACCGAAATAAACTGTTCTGAAAAGTAAAGAACATCCAAAGTACGTCAGTGCACCTGATGCGGTGCACTGTAGGCATTACTTAAGGTTCTTTGCAGCGTCCCTTCGGCCCCTATCTGCAACCTCTTTCATTCCTTTTACTGTACCTCCGTTCATATTCTCTCTCTTCTACCGTACTTTCCACCCTCTCTTATCAATTGTTTCATAGTGCAACTGCGAGGTCTTCCTCCCGTCACACCTTTAAAACCTTTCTACTGTCAATTTCCGTTTCAGCGCTGAATGACCTGATAGGTCCCAGCGCTTGGCCTCTGGCCTAAATTCTATATTCTGTTCAAAAGAGTGGAGTTGGTTTAGAGGCGATAAAATAAAACAACCTAAACGTTGAAGAGTATCCTCAATAACTTCATCGTTATATCAAGTTCCCTAATTACTTACATAAAAGAGAAAGGGGTACAGAGCATCACCAAATCTTCCCTTTCTTTAGAAACCCATTTATCGTCTTAAATTTGTTATCTTATCATTTGCAAAAGCAGCGTTTTGAAGTAAATTTACATTTACAATGATTCCTTTCCCTGCCCTTCTCTCAAGGTTAAAAGCAAAGCAATATACAATTATTTCTAGTACTCATTCTGATGAGGCTATTACACAAAACTATCTATTTTCCTTTCGGGTTTTCCTGTAAAAAAATCTTTAGTATTATTCAGTTATCTTTCCCTCTCTTTAAGTAAGGAGAAGGAAAAAAAAACAGAAAGAATGAATCACAAGTCAGAATCGCTTCCGCCGTAACCATTGATTTTATCACCCGCATAAAGATCTCTCCAGGCATCACACGATGTTTACTCAGCGCCTTAATATTTGCACCCAGGAAACCAGAACAGTTGCTAGCCTTGCCCCTTTGGGTACAAAGGGTGCGCAGAATGCACGCAGCAGGGTACAAAGAGATTATAATGCTGAGCGCTGGCAGAGATATCGGTTACACTGTAGAGGCTTAGGATTATAGTCTATCTATGGCTCCCATCTCGATTCACAGGTCCCTTTATGAGATCGAGGAGGAAATAAAGATTAGCAGTTCATTCCGTTTATGTTCTCGTTCGGGTTTATCTTGCTTTTCTTGAGTTTGTTTTCAGGTGGGGTCAGGAGGGTAAAGTTTTGTGGCAGCGCAGTTCTCAGACGGTTTTATCTCGTAGGAAATGTCATAATAGCTTTAGTGGTTGCTGTTTTTATGATTGCCTATTACTTATATCCCTCTAGCATGTACACAAATTCACTCGCACACACACACATACATAAAGCCAACTTTCAGCACAGCTGTGACTGGATACCCCATCAGTTGAAGACAACAGAAGGTACTGTTAGAGTCAGATGGTGAAAAGGGTGTGTATGTATATATATATATATATATATATATATATATATATATATATATATATATATATATATATATATATATATATGTGTAATATGTATGTGTGTGTATGTATATATATATATATACAGAGAGAGAGAGAGAGAGAGAGAGAGAGAGAGAGAATAATATAATACTGACTGGAGTTGGGAAGCAGAAGCTACAAAAATTAGTGAAAGAGTTTAAATGTCTAACAGCTGAGGATAAATGTGAAAAAGTACGGATATAAGTAGAATACAGGAAGATAAAGAAATGAATATTGATATGGACAGCAAAACAGTGGTCTCTCACGACTAAAGATA
>NC_089763.1:20790994-20800994 GCF_040412425.1 Macrobrachium rosenbergii | reverse complement strand
GCCTAAAGCAATCACTAACACGGGAAACCATTGACCTGTTTTTCCCCTCTCAGTCAGGTGACATTTCGAAAGCCGGCGTTTACCTCGAGGGAGAAACTCTTATTCCGCGGGAGTTGCAAACATTCACTTTGCATTACCTTTTCGCGTGGACTTAGCGTCTCAAGCGTTGCTCTGGTGCTTGCCAGCTCTTTGCTAGAAGGAGATTTCCATTCCAAAAGGAGAAAGGACGCCATAAAACGGCTGAGTGCTGTGAGGACAGGCGAGTTTCCACAGCAAGATGAAACATCGTTGAGCAAATATGGAAGAATTGATGAGCATTCCAGGAAAACAAGACTTTTATTCCAAAACGAGATGTTGTTTGATAGATATGATGAAGCTGATTAGTTCTTAGTAAGCAAGAGAACTTTTATCCACCAATAAATAAAACTTCATCATAGAAGTTTATCAAACTGATGAGTATTTCAAGGAATACTGAGTGTTCTATCACAATCAAAATATTGATATTTCAGTGAAGAGCATAAAAATGATTTCGATATTTGAATAAGTCTAATGCTTCTTTTGTCCTCAGATAGATGGCCTCAGTGGGTTGGAAACAGTGCTCTTCTGTAGCATAGAGAAACGGAACAGTATACAGAAGTGAGAAGGGGAACAGCTATTAACATCTCTTGAACGGGTAAACGTTTTTGGAAGTAAGAGCGTAAAACAAAAGATACAATCAAAATCAAATAGAAATTTTTCAAGACAGATACATTGTCCCCTTGAGGAGAGGAGATAAATGAATATTTTTAAATTTGAGTAAAGTACCAGTCAAAAAACCATAACCATTTTTCACCGTGATCATGACTTTTGCAAAATTTCTGCTCGCTCTGATCACATCAGCTCATCATAGATATAACCTCTGGTTTCATTCGTTCCTCACTTGAATAAATAAATAAATGAATAAGCTTTGC
Organism: Macrobrachium rosenbergii; assembly: GCF_040412425.1. Classification (NCBI taxonomy): domain Eukaryota; kingdom Metazoa; phylum Arthropoda; class Malacostraca; order Decapoda; family Palaemonidae; genus Macrobrachium; species Macrobrachium rosenbergii. The sequence goes on along the minus strand of NC_089763.1, from coordinate 20,800,044 downwards.
GCCGCTACAGCAACAGTCTGTGGCATGCAATCTCTTCAGCGTTGTAATAACTGTAAACCGGGGCTTGTATGCAATGCATATGCAGGTTCAATTTTTTTCCGAAAAATGAACTCTCTCTCTCTCACACACACATACACACACACCTACACACTCTACACACATGGTCAAAAAAGGCTTGCAGCCTGTGGCATTCCAGATGTCTTGTTCTCTCTCTCTCTCTCTCTCTCTCTCTCTCTCTCTCTCTCTCTCTCTCTCTCTCTCTCTCTCTCTCTCTCTCTCTCTGACACACACACAATCACAAAGGCTCACGATCGTGGCATTCCAGATATTTTATTCTCTCTCTCTCTCCCTCTCTCTCTCTCTCTCTCTCTCTCTCTCTCTCTCTCTCTCTCTCTCTCTCTCTCTCTCTCACACACACACACACACACAGAGTACTCATGATCTTGGCATTTCAGATGTTTTGTTCTCTCTCTCTCTCTCTCTCTCTCTCTCTCTCTCTCTCTCTCTCTCTCTCTCTCTCTCTTACACACACATACACAGTCACAAAGGCTCTTTGATCTTGGCATTTCGGTTCCCTCTCTCTCTCTCTCTCTCTCTCTCTCTCTCTCTCTCCTCTCTCTCTCTCACTTACACTCTCACTCACACACACAGACACACACACACAGTCATAAAGGCTCGAGATCGTGGCATTTCAGATTCTCTCTCTCTCTCTCTCTCTCTCTCTCTCTCTCTCTCTCTCTCTCTCTCTCTCTCTCTCTCTCTTTACGACACACACACACTATCGTTCACAGACGTGGCATTTCAGATATTTTTCATCTCTCTCTCTCTCTCTCTCTCTCTCTCTCTCTCTCTCTCACATACTTTTACAGTCACAAACGCTCATGATCGTAGCATTTCAAACTCTCTCTCTCTCTCTCTCTCTCTCTCTCTCTCTCTCTCTCTCCTCTCTCTCTCTCTCTCTCTCTCTCTCGTTAACAGTGACAATTCATCCGGAAAATGACCGATGAAGAGCGAGCATAGCCTACTTCCTGATTTTCAAATTAACGCTGATTCTTTGAAGTCCCTCTCTCAACTTTAACCTTTATTTCTGTCGACAATTTTCTAAAATAGTAGCAGATGAAAATAGATATAGACACTATGTAAAAAAAATGAAAGGATTTAAACGGAAGTATCTCCCTCTCTCATCTCTCTCTCTCTCTCTCTCTCTCTCTCTCTCTCTCTCTGCTGCTGCTGCTTGAGATATATGTTTTTTTTTTCTGATCGTCTGAATAACGCATTAAATTATTAATTTGCTTCGTTTTCCAGTGACTTTGCAGTTATGAGTCCTCTGCAGTCTCTGAGAATCGTAAGACTGTATATAAATTATATATTATAATCCCTTTGAATGCAAATGCATAGACATTCGTGTATATGAAGAAAAAATATGTACTCAAGAAAATGCATTCTAGATAGACATTTATTATTATTATTATTATTATTATTATTATTATTATTATTATTATTATTATTATTATTATTATTATTATTATTATTCAGAAGATGAACCCTATTCATATAGGACAAGCCCACCACAGGGGCCACTGACTTGAAATTCAGTCTTCCAAAAAATACGGTGTTCATTAGGAAGAAGCAAGAGGAAGTAAAGGGAAATAAAGAAAGAAGAGATACCACTTATTAAAAAAGAAAAACTAAATTAATAAACACATAAATAGATAAAAATGTACAAAATGCAAGAAGAACAGTATTAGGGTAGTAATGCATTGCATTTTCGCTGGAACTTCTGAAGTTCCAATTGCACGACGTCCTCTGGGAGTCTGTTCCACAGTCCAACGGTTATATAGACAGATAGATAGATAGATATAGATAGATAGATATATAGATAGATAGATAGATAGATAGACAGAATATGAATGGGATCAAATTTCTGGCATTACTATATTTTATTATGACATAAGTGTAAATTTCCATAATCTATGAATCCTTCACTTTTACCGGTGTCCGAATTGACCTTGTACGAAAGCTTATATTTAAAATTGAATGACAAACGATTTTAAAGGATAAATTTGAACATTATTAATTATTTACCAGGACATAAAATTTACATAAACGGACCCAGTAGTAGTAAGTAAAACATCTGTAGTAAGTATTAGGTAAAGCATGTGGAAATAGTAATAATTTAAGAACTAAGAATAACAGAGTTTAATATGATAGAGGAAGAAGATAATGACGGAGTAGATTATGATTACAAATTGAAATAAAATACGTATGTAAATAAAAGCATACTTGTACAATCATGGCCGTTAGCGTATCTTCATTTCTTGTGACTCTTATGGTACGTATTGGTATTTCTTACATGCTCTAGTCCTTATATACACGGTTTGGGCTTTGTTGTATATTTTCTCAAGATATAGATACATTTTAGTTCTCTCTCTCTCTCTCTCTCTCTCTCTCTCTCTCTCTCTCTCTCTCTCTCTCTCATTTATTTTAATGTTTTTACCATTTAATTGCGCCCCAATGTTTCCGTATTTTCTAATGTTTTACTATTTTCTTTTTGTTTGTCAAAAGCTTTAAAATGTTTAACTTTCAACTATTTTCAGGTTTGTGGATTTATTCTTTCCATTATTGCGCAAATCCTTTTTAAATCAATTTAGTGTACATTTATTATTATTATTATTATTATTATTATTATTATTATTATTATTATTATTATTATTAATTCATTTTACGAGATAACTAGGTCACATTTACTAAAGTCTCAGTGGTCTTGCCCTAAGGATTTAGTAGGATGTGAAAGTTGAAAAATGGAGGAAGGTAAATTTAAAGAAGTTAGACAGCAAAATGAGACGAGAAATGAGGAAACGGATGATAAGTAAAAAAGTAAAAAGTAATGCTGCAAAAACAAAATAATTTCTAGGTCCATCTATAGTGTGGCACTAGGTCACTCTGCTAGTGGTATCCCATCATTAATTTAGTTCTATTTATTGTGATATAATGTCCTTCCTCTTAACGACTGCATAAATTTCCTGTATTTTCATTCTACTTTTCGAAATATTTCATAGGTGATTAATCCTCATAATGACAATCCGTTGAGTTTCGGTATTAAGTAAGGCTTACTAAAAAGGAATATATATATATATATATATATTACAACACATATTCCCTGAGGGATGTATCTTGAGTTTCAGTTTAAAAAAAGAGTGATGTTTTATGTTGAGGTAGATGAAATATGATAAGCCATGACTCAGAGTTAGGCTTATGTTGATACAATAATGGAATTGAAAGTGAAATCAACAAAATATTCTAAAAACACTTTATTTCAAGTGAACCCTAGTAATAACGGCCATTTACATAAAGGGTTTATTTATCTACTCTGTAACTTATTGTATTGTACCAAACAGATCACTTAATGAATGATCTTGGTTTTATATCTTGGTTTTATATACAATGCGTTCACCTCTACCTGACCACAGGTGTATTTGAACAAATTGTAACGGTTCTGAAATTTATTTTCGTATTAACAATTTTGTTTCTGTCTGGGAAATAATCTGTTAACAGCAATGATAATGGATATAATGAATCGCAAATATCATACAACAATGCAAAAGATTTTTAAGGGTTATTTTTTGCTCAAACGACCATCTAGAGCTGGCCTTTATAACACAAATATTCATACAGATGTTGAATAGTGTATAAACCTATTAGTTGGTAACTTTATCTCTCTTTAAAGTTGTTATCAGTGAAAGTTCATGCTGGGTATTTATCGGGTTCCAGATATATTGATAAACAGGAAACATTTTTGTTGTGGATTCTAGTAGCTATCAATAATGCAATGATTTAATGTTTATGCATATATATATATATATATATATATATATATATATATATCTATATATATATATATATATATATATATATACTAAAAAAATACTAAAAAAAAATGCTGTTAGTAAAGTTTTCAAAGGGTGAAGCAGATTCTAACTACTTTAAAGATTGTTGCGATATACATGACTATTGCATGAAAAATATGTTAGCTTTGCAAAAAAAAAATCAGCATTGACTAAAAATCAATGAAGTTGCCTTGCTTGTAAATAAAAATCATGAGGGTTTTGGAAATGTCTGACGTAGGCACAAACAATGTAGACACATTCAAAAAGATATCTTACCCTTAGATTTTGACTACGTAACTTCAATGTAGCTCATAGTTTCATGGGAGCAGACCAAAAAAAACTTGAACAATTTATCGGCACGGAAACTTTCCTGTTGCCTTGCAACCCTACGCCAAAGAAGAAAATAAAAACTTAAAAAAACAGAGGACTATACAGTCCTCCATCACGTAAAATCTGTTTGAGCGAAGGTTCGATTATCAGTACCGCTCATCAGCTGGAGCTTAAACCACTGAGATCCGAACGAAAGGGGAAAAATAACAAGTGTTTGGCGATGGAGTCGTCTTTGCAAAGGGATGGGAGGGAGATAGAGCGAGGACGCGAGACACCCGGACTCAACCGACACCAAGCAGACACTGAGAGAGGCACGTGGGGGAAAACAGCGGCACCCCTGCCAGCATCGCCATCTCTCGGTCAGCCTCATCTGTACACCTGCCCTTACGCTGGAGAGATGAGAAGAGAGAGAGAAAGAGCGAGATAATGAACACTTTTCTCTCTCTCTATCTATCTCTTTATCTCTCTATATAAAGACGAAACACACGAAGACATAGAGAGAAAAAGAGTAAAACTAACTTACAGGTGAGTGCATAATGTAACATTTTGCAATAATATATAAATGCATGACCATATGCACTCTTTATATATATATATATATATATATATATATATATATATATATATATATATATATATATATATATATATACATACATACATACATACATACATACATACATACATACATACATACATACATACATACTAGATAAATAGATAGATAGATAGTCGAATTTCCAAGGAAGTATTTTATATGACCTGGCTAAATCTAAGATGCACAATTATCATAAGATAAGACAAATGACCTGCCATCAATATTGCCCTTCTTATATTTTAGTCATTAAGCTGGAAATGAGACGTCTCCTGTCAGTAATTGGTGACTTTAGTTATAATTTGGAACAATGAAATAGATAGCTGGACCGAGCAGGGCATATCCTGACAGAAACCTTTAAAGGGTCAGAATAGACAAAGCTAGACAGAAAGATATCATGAATTATTCTCTGTTCGTCCACGACTGGATGATGTGTGCTGAGACCAGAATTTAGTTAAAGAAAATATACAGAGATATTTTCCCATTAAAGTTTTGTTTTAGAATCGAAAGAATATCTTTTCTCGTTCATTTGCAGTAGTAGGTGAGGCTGTGATTTCATTATTATTCCAGAATTTCACTTTCATTTATATATCTCTTGTGTCTGTAGCACCTAGTGCCGGTAAACTTCAAGTTTTGTTTTAATGGCGATATTTTACACTTTGTTTATGTCACCTGGTTAGCGTATTCAGAGTGCCCAAATGTGTTACGTAGATTTGATTATAAAGAATGACTTGAAATGGCTTTCTTTTAAATACTCCATGCTTACTTCCCTTCAGCATTATGAGGCAGTACTTGTAGTCAAATGTTCTTTTTGGAGCTTTTCATTTTATTTTTAAAAACAACAAAACACTTGTGTAATTTCACTTCATACACACACATATATATATATATATATATATATATATATACATATATATATATATATATATATATATGTGTCAATGTAATATGTTTATATAATAATAATGTGTGTGTTATATATGTATATATAATTATGTATACATTTAATATATATATATATACACATCGATAAGCATGTATATAAGTATACACACATATATATGTATATATGTGTGTGTATGTATACGATGTGTGTGTGTGTATACCTCGAGATTAAAAAGCAAAAATAAATACAAAGACACCAGACTTCTGCCCTGGAAGCCTGATAAATAATTAGAGCCAGACGCAATACAGGAGCTCTTCTAGGCCTGGGGGTGCGTAGGCCGAACAATTGAGCCACGAATTTATCGCAACTTCCAAACAGCAGGGGTCATTTCAGGACGAAACTTCTGCGAGTGTTTTGGCTCCCTGGCCCACGTCAGGTCTGCGCCGGACATTTTTAGGGGCCTTTAAAAGGTCTATAAAAAGCGACGTTGTTACACAGTTCTTAATGCTATGTACCAAACACTCAAAGAGAGAGAGAGAGAGAAGAATTTTTTCTTGTTTCCTCCTTTCATGCGTTTTGGTGTTCAACTTTGTGTTTATTTCATGCAGGGCAAATTGTCCTTGCGTTTTTATATGAAGATTTTTTAAATCCTCAATACTGAAATGTAGAAGATTTTCTTTCATAGATACATAAGAAATTAATCTTTCAAGAAAAATATATTCTCGTTGGTAATACTTATTTCTGAAGTTCTCAAAGTGATGCGTTTCATGATTACACATTTACAAAGAATTCTTTAACTTTTTTTTAAATACAATTAATAATTGCACACACATACCCTTTTTTACACACACAGATATATATATATATATATATATATGGTATATATATATATGTGTGTGTGTGTGTAATGTCAATTGTGTGTGTGTGTGTGTTTGCATAATGTTTGTTCTGGGACTTGAGCAGTAGGCTGTCACAATTCACTCACACACACAGGATGAATGGAGAGGCCCAGTTATGCAACTTCATATACATACAAACGTAGTGGGTACCACTAAACATCTATGGGTTTAACAACCCCACTCCCTCCAATTCCCTACCACCAATATCTGTAGCTTCATGTCTGGTTTTAACTGTTGTGACTCGTGTATCCGAACAGATTAATCCCTAAAAGAGAGGTTTTTGCTAGCATTTATTTTCAGATGATTCTAATAACTATAACGAGTATTTGGAAGCTTTCTTCGTGTGATAGATGCTTTTAGACTTCAGCTCTCTATCACTGCTATGCTGTATTTTAGATATGTTATATCTTTTAAAGTGTCGAAATTACAGCAGGTCAGAGCCCGGATAAGAATATTTACAAGAACTAAAACTACTAATTTCAGTTAAAGTACTGAATAGATAAGCATCTCCTTGTTGTAACGCCAGAAAAACATCAATAATTAATTAACTGATTAGACATTTCCTCACACAAATGCACATGAAACCAGCTTGTCAGTTGAATAAGAAAATTAAATCGACTGTTCTGTGTTGTTTGTTGCTTGAGAAAAACAAATGGTTTTGCGATGAAGTTCTCTTGGTGTTCCGTGTTTAATGTTTCATCTCTGAAATTATCAAAGCTGTTCTAGGTTAACTCCAGAATAGAATAGGTGTATAAACAATCGTCGTTATAGTCGCCAACTGTGTTTTTTTTTTTTTATTCTTTACCAAAGCCCCCGTTCATGAATGATGACCATTTTTCCTATTCTTTTTTTTCTTCAACTCCTTACGATATAAAGAGACCATCCAATTCTACTACTCACGTCTTTCCTGTGCTTTCACTTCGGCAAATCTCCTTTCTTATCCCGTCTCCTGTCTCACAGTTCTCATCCAAGTAGGTCTGGGTCTTGGAGCAGGAGATGCCCACAAGACGCTATCACGTACTTATTAGTAAGAAAAATCAAATACTCTCCATAGTTATATCTAGCATCGAGACATCATAACAAGGCAGGAGATTACAAAACAATTCCTTACCTTATTTAAAGAAAGACCGCTCTTTTCAGACTCAATAATGGTATCCTCTGTAATCGATGAGATCCCTGTATTACCCCATAACTCAGAAAAAGGGCCCATTTTAGTATAAAAAGAAACCCCTCTTCAGTGTTTAATGAATCTTCCTCGAATTCCTGTTATGAAATAAATACCTATATCTGTCTATCTGTCTATCTATCTACCTATCTATCTATCTATGTGTTTTATTCTATAGTCTCATAAATGAAATTAAAACTTCTCTTGCTCAAGAAGCAAAAGCAAATAAAGTAGTGGAGCTGATTAAATCACTTCTTCGCAACGTCCAAATATTGACCCAGAGAAGACGATATATACTTACGATAATCATCAGCATCATTTTCGGGTGTCCCTTAAAATTCAGAGAAAGGAAATTTCCTTTATTATAAAGCGAATTTTACATATGATTTGCAAAAACTTATCTATCCTATGCGTTGACGATACAGGTTACAGATTATTTCAGAGGAAAGTAATTTCGTTGAATTAGAAAGACAAGGTTTAAAAATGATTTTTTTTTAGTTTTTAAATATTTCTTTTGGCTTAAGTGAAAGGATATAAGTAACGTGCATACAAAATCAAGCGGATGGCTTTTTCAAGCCGTTATTTGTTAAATGCCAGTTATTTGAACCACAGAAACAGGTCAGGAATCCCCTTGAGTCGATTTACAAATCACCTACACACGCTTGTTTTTATCTTTTACTGGAGTAGTCGGCTCGGAATTTTTTTATCCGTACATCATTTTCAAATCTACACCCAAGAGGCCCAGTTAGGTCCAGGAACCAATCAGCGAGCAAAATACTGAAAAGACTGCAAGAAACTTCGGATTACAATTCGATACCGGATTCCCTGTAGGTCTGAGAAGTGGAATAGAGTAATTTACGCTCTCTACTCTTCAACAATAGAGAGTTGTTATGGGGTGAAACCTTTCCGTCAGAGTTTTAAGAATATCGTTTGAAACGGATACGGTGATTACAACCTTTTCCTCGTCAGATATATATATATATATATATATATATATATATATATATATATATATATATATATATATATATATATATATATATATATATATATATATTTATATATATATATATGTATACATATACATCTATATTATATACATGTATATATATATATATGTATATATGTATGTATACAATACATATATTATATGTATGTTTATGTATTCAGATGTGCATGTGTGCATGTGTATGTTTATGTATTCAGATAGGCTACGATGTAGAAACAGGTCTGATTAAATACACTGGCTTTCTCTTTTCCGAAACAGAAAACAACAAATTATCTACAG
>NC_089763.1:20780994-20785994 GCF_040412425.1 Macrobrachium rosenbergii | reverse complement strand
TCATATTTGTGTATACACCTACGACACACACACACACTCGCTCATACATACAGTATATATATATATATATATAGTATATATATATATATATATATATATATATATATATATATATATATATATATATATATTTGTTATTTATATATAGGTATTGCGTGGATGTGTGTGAGCTCTATTGTGCATGGTACTAGTATATATTTATTTATATGTTTGGGTGTGATTGTTCATAGAGTAGATAGCCACAATAACTGTTCTTATACAGCAGGTGTATGGTATCCTGTATTTTATTCTTTAAAGTCGTCTTAATAGTTAATGACATTGACGAAATGCTGATACATAACTGGGCATCATGAGTAAATCGTTGAGAATATAGGAGATAAGTTATTATATAGTTTATGAATAATTTTTCATCTTAATTTCTTGCTTTGGTCCGTTGAAAGCCTCGTGTATTTTTCGTTTCCAAAGGCAGAGGAGGTTTTATGAACTGTATACCTTAGACCCCTATTGGTCATGTAAGATTGATCCATTAAGTGCACATTCTTTTATTTTTCGACACAAACTTCTTTCAGCATTACACTAAGGTTTCCATGCCACTTAAATAACTACTTATTCAAACACGTGCGTACAAAATAGCGTAAGAAGGAACAACAAGGTATTATGATGGCAATTTGGTCATTTGCTTGGAGGCAATAAAGCATATTTTGGATGACTTAACCCCGCTAACTCATAAACTAGAGATACTGAAACTTTTCGGACAAAAAATAAATTAGACATTGATCTTTACAATTTATAAGAAGCCAAATCAACACTTTTGTAAATATGACTAAATTTATAAGGTAAGACTTACGGCACATCCATAATGCAGAAAAACTTATCACAAACATATCGTAGACACTTCACAAACATGTTAAACACCAGTCAGCAACTTTGCCTGGTACTACCAACCAATGCTGCATACGATTATCCAGCATTCACCCAAGACCCGTTCTCTGCTTACAGTCATCAACTTTTTTTTTAACATATTTTTAATACGTATAAGACAAATTTCCAACTTGTACTGTAGTTATGAGATGTTTAGTGAAGTGTGGAAACACCCTTTCAATCATATTGTTTATGCGATTACCTTATTCCGTAAAACCCTACGGTTGTATCTATCCGAATTTCATTCACTCTAAATAGCTATCTTGTAAAACTCTAAGGTCCGAGCTACCCATATTTCACTATGTATGTGATTTTCTTTGTATCCCTTGTCATTTTAAATGGGATTGTCCCTTGAGTATACAGAGGTCTCTTCTTAGCTCAAATAAATTATTATCCATACATAGGACTAACAAATGGCCTAAACTAAAAAAGTACTGTATTACAAAGATAATTCTATAATTAGCAAGCCTAGTCTGCCCTTTACTCAGTCCGACACCTTGATAGGATTTCGTATATTTTTTTTTATTGTTTGTTTCTCAGTCTTTAAGATGAGGTTATAGAATATAAAGCAAACGATCTTATTTAAATATACTTACCAGACCATAATTACCTTCACAGAGCAGTAATTACAATACATTACACTGTGTACTCCGATGTGATAATTAAACGCATAGACAATGTTTGACACTACAAAATTTACTAGATATATACTAATTATAAAAGTTTATATTTCAAGTTTTTCTATTTAATCACTGATAACATTCATTTCTGAGAAATAATAATAAATTCTTTATTCAAAATATCTCACTGTAGCCTGATATATATAAATATAAAAATATCACAGGTGGGTAGTTGCTAAGAACTTGATCAAACATCAGACGTGGGAGAACTGACACGTTGAAATCAGATATACGTCATTATATTCCTCTGACGTTTCTGGACCACAAGTTTCATAATTTCAAGGACATATGTTAAGCAGAAAAACAAGTTACATATATATACATATATATATATATATATATATACATATATATATACTCGTATATATATATATATATATATATATATATATATATATATATATATATATATATATATATATATATATATATATATATATATATATAACATATATATGTGTGTGTGGCTGGCTGTCTGTCTGTCTGTCTGTCTGTCTGTGTGTATAAGTAAACGTGTGTATGTTCATGTGTATGTATGTGGGAGATTCACTGTTTTATAGAAGAAGACTATTACATAACAACTTAAAAACACTTTATATCATGTTGGAATATACAGTATATACAATATTAACATAAAATGCAAGATCATTGTTTCTGGGGTGAAATTTGTTTGACAGTAAAGAAAGTACATCCTTTAGTGAGAACTAAAGAAAAGAAAGGGTAGAATTATGACGGAGGTCAATCCTTATTCACGGTAATGATGATATATTTTATACTGAGCAAACTTACACAAGCAGTACTATTAGTAATCTAGAATACCAAAATCTCCCCCTGATGCTAATTGTTTAAAAATACAATAAATTCATTTAGAATCCAGTACCATTAGTATATATATTTCTTTGTCTTTTGGGAAAGGTTGATGCGTGACACCAGATACAATCTCCTATTCAGTATTTGAGACCGAAATGCACAGTCAGCACCTTTCGGCTAGAGTCGTCCTTTGGATCCCTTTCTCCTCAAGTTTCACACTCGAACCCTGGAGGACCACTTGAACGCTGATTCCCCGCCCTCGAGTGATCCGAAGTTCCCCTTCCACTTTGGGATGTTTTCTGCATCGGCTGGATCCTCCCAAACCCACCTCCCCCCTCTCCCCCCCCCAACTATGTAGTTCTTGAAACACTTAGGCCTCATGTTAAGACCAGTACTTGATAAAAGTTCTTGGTCAACTTTCCAGCTAACTAAACTATAGGAAGATTGGTTTCTTTGTTAATTACTTCATGAGATTAAGGATAGTCTCTCCCTCACTCTCTCTCTCTCTCTCTCTCTCTCTCTCTCTCACCTCTCTCTCTCTCTCTCTCTCTCTCTCTCGTTGACTGCATATACATGCTTAAAGGTGCGTTTGTTCACTTGCCTTAAAATTCATACTATATACAGTATGTTCATAAAATTAAATGCTGAAAACATCTCAAGATGCTTCCAGTTTAAGTCAGTCTTCCTTCATCTGATTACGTTTCCCTTGAAACCGTTGCAAATAAAATCACAACAATAAATTTGATGCTATATCTTCAAACAACTCAAAAGGACAAAAATATACAAGCCTATGGTGATTAATTATAGTAATTTTCTGTCTATAAACGCTACATAATGATTTATAGCTTGAATTCTTTCTTCAAGTTTCTCAAACCAGAATATATATATATATATATATATATATATATATATATATATATATATATATATATATATATATATATATATATATATATATATATATATATACATATATATATATATATATATATATATATATATATATATATATATATATATATATATATTATAGATAGATAGATGTGTGTGTGCATGTGCCTGCAGCCGTTAACGTTCCTGTGTAAATATGTGGACGAGCATTTTAGTATTTTTCTCCACAGCTGCTTACGTATCAGAATTCAAGAGAAAGAGCGAGCGCAGAGAGAGAGAGAGAGAGAGAGAGAGAGAGAGAGAGAGAGAGAGAGAGAGAGAATAAGCCCAGCAAACAGATTCAGCAACACGTCCCTCTTCCAATCCAAGAATAATTTCCCTGCACTGCACCAGCATCTGTCATGCTTGCTGACTTTAATGTGTGATAAGAACCGTCAGCAAATTGCTCCCTCCGAGTTGCGACGTCGTCCTTAGTCTCGATGAAGCCAGGAACACAGAGAAACTGAATAAAATGTCAAGTGGAAGAAAGAGAGATGTGCTTGAAATGTACGATCGATGGAGAAATGGCGCCATAATGCAACGTCAGGATTTTCCCCATTTGGTTCTTGTTCGTTGTGGCTGACAGGTTTCTTTTTTTATTTTTTTTTTTCAGCCAGTCGAAGGGAAAGGAGGATCTGTCGTATCTGGGGAGGTTTTAGCTGCGTTTAGACTTTTGTTCTTGATGGAAAATAAGAAAGGAATTGATTCATATTACTTTAAAATAAGCAATGAAGAAATGCATTGTCTTTGGCATTTTTTTAATGCAGTATCATTAACTGAGGGATAAACCAGCTTACAAATTAGCTCCCAATTTGAATTTATGAATCTAAACTTTTAATTTTTGAGTTTAAAACTCTACTTTTATCATGGCAGATGTATAATCCGAAACTCTAGATGTACCTCTGTACTTTATAATTTTCATATCTCCGCATATTTAGTTGCCATCCATTCCAGTGTTTCTTAAAGAACATTAAAAAGAATATGTGCAACCAGAAAAGTCACCCTACCTACATATATAATATCAAACAGTTTTCTCTTTGAACAAGGAAAAAAAGCTTAAAAATGTTACTAAGGTAAAACTTTAAACACGGATCTACTATATCTCCATATAGTTCATGCCAACGTTGAAATCCCCGGAAATATTAGTTAGTACTATTTAATATAGAATATCCCGAGAGCAGAGACATTCACTGCCAGAGAACAAAGATCATACGTTCGCGCAGAGCCTGAACTGCTCATTGTAACTAGGTTACTCCAAGATAAAACCTCGCCTTTAATGCTATTTCGAGCTCTCTCTCTCTCTCTCTCTCTCTCTCTCTCTCTCTCTCTCTCTCTCTCTCTCTCTCTCTCTCTCTCTCTCTCTCTCTCTCTCTCTGTCAGTAAACCGACCTGCTTTTCTTCGTATATAGCTATCAATTTATAAATTAGCGTGACCGTCGTATAATATGATCATTACTGTGTGTGTATATATATATATATATATATATATATATATATATATATATATATATATATATATATAAATATGTGTGTGTATATCTATACATACATACGTATATATATATATATATATATATATATATATATATATATATATATATATATATATATATATATATATATATGTATGTATCTATATATATACATATATATATGAAT
>NC_089763.1:20765994-20773494 GCF_040412425.1 Macrobrachium rosenbergii | reverse complement strand
AGAGAGAGAGAGAGAGAGAGAGAGAGAGAGAGAGTCCTCGTATCAAGGACAGCGCCGTTCATTCTTTCATAACAAATTACATTAAACTGCCGACCATGCGCTTCGCATACACGATAATGTCATTACGTGGAAGGGGAAAAATGCGATAAAACTTTTGCACAGAATATTTCCTGCTTAAAAATGTAATTAGATTATTAAAGGCTCTTGCTGGGCGCCTTCTGACTTTGATGTCTTTTAAAAGGACTTGGGAAAAGGATTTTCTTTTTTTACTGATCTATTCGTCTCTTTCAACTTTGTTTTGTATCTTTGTTCAGCTTCCTTCGTCATTATGTTTTTATAAGGAAAGACTGTCCGCTATAATTTGGCAGATGAATGTTGATCCTTGAATATATTATGAAAATAACTTTCTTTCCTTTAAGAAGGACAACAAGCAGAATTATACAAATATGCAATTAAAGTAGAGGAACAAATAAATAAATAGAAATATATAAGTAAATAAATATTAAAATAAGTGAATAAATAAATAAAATGCTAAATAAATCAAATAACATAACCTAATGAATTGAATATGAAATATATAGATAAAATAAAATCGATAAATAGGTAAATAAAAAGATTAACTAAAAACTGAGATCTCAAAAGTTTTTAAACAAAATCAAAAGATAAATAAATAAAACAATGAAATAACAAACCAAGATATCAGTCACAAATACACGATCAAATAAAAACTTACACAAAATTAGATCAGCAGAATAAATAAATTATATAAAAAAGAAATAAACCGAAAGAAAATTTTAAACAGTTATATTCGAAATTCGTCTAAAAATATAAATTAATAACGTGGATAAAATCATAAAAATTGGTCAGAAATCCAAATAAAATGACAATAAATAAAATATAATTAGGAATAAATAAGCCAAATAGACAAAGGAAATATGTATGAAATAAAATAAACAAAAAAAGGTATACAAAAAACAAAGGAGACAAATAAAATAAAGTTATGAAAATAAGACATTAGAAAATTCTAACGAATGTAAATAATAGAATAAAATATAGAAAATCAATGAATAAATGAAATTAGTAACCAGAATTAAATAAAACGATTAGATACTATAAATAACATAAAACACGTAAGGTTGTAAAAATAAATGAAATAAATACGTAACAACTAAAAAAATCATCTGTAAATGTAAAACCTTAAATAAATTTATATATATACATATATATATACATATGTATATCTATATACAGTATATATATATATATAATGTATATATATATATGTATGTATGTATGTATGTATGTATGTATGTATGTATGTATGTATGTATGTATGTATGTATGTATGTATGTATAGATACACAATAAAAATCAACTGATGAACAAAATAAAAATAAGAAAATAAAATCAATAGATATATAATTAAGCAAAGCAAAAAAAATTCGTTAATTAATTTAAACATAAATAAGATAGAAATTTTTTTATGAAAAAATTATAATAAAAATCTGAAAATAATATGAAATAAGCACATAAATTAATAAATAGAGTAAACTAAAGAAATAAATTAAATTTCAAAATTAATGAAGCGATGAATAAACATCATACATGAATAGATGAATAACCATCATAATGAAAAGATGAATGGGCATCATAAATAAAATCAACATCACAAATGAGGAAAGGATTTTATTAGAAAAGTAACTAAAATAAAGAAGATAAATACCAAAATTAAAGAAAAAAACTAAAAGTGAATAAAATAAGATTAAACAAATTATCATTAAGTAAATGAGATTAAAAATTGATAAATAAGTAGATAAACAGGAAAAAATAATAAAAATGGTAAATGAAGAAATAAATAACATGAAATAAATAAACTAAGTGAAATGGAATGAAATAAGATTAAAGATAAGACAAACTCAGTTCAAGAGAACAGAACAAATAAATATAGTAAACAAAAAAGAAAAACTAATAATTAATATGAAATAAAGTCATAATTAGGTTAAATGTAAAAAGAAAATAAAATGTAGTAAACGAATAAATAGGTAAATAAAATGAGAGAAATGAAACGATTATATTATATTAAGGAAATGAATATAATGATGAAAATAAAATAAAAGATAGAATAAATTAAAATATTACAATGAGTTAAATAAACTGATAAATGAGCTAAACAAAAAGGTAATGATGCAAATAGAATAAAAATGTATGAGAAGTGACTTCTTCAATCTAATAAAATAAATAACACAAAAAATTACTTTGAGTAAAAAATGAAACAATCAAAAATAAGTAAAATACTTAAGCAATACATAAATAGAATAGAATTAATAATTAAAATAAACATGTAAAAAATGTGCCGAATTTTCTTCGGTGTAATCGAGTTTTCTGTACAGCGTATAATCAAGGCCACCGAAAATAGATTTATCTTTCAGTGGTCTCGGTATAATACTGTATGAGCCGCGGCCCATAAAACTCTCAGCCGGCCATGGTGGCCTGTGTTGTTGCGGTGCCAGAAGCACGATTGTGGCTAACTTTAACCTTAAATAAAATAAAACTACTGAGGCTAGAGGGCTGCAATTTGTATGTTTGATGATTGAAGGGTGGATGATCAACATACAATTTGCAGCCCCTCTAACCTCAGTAATTTAAAGATCTGAGGAGGAGGAAGAAAAGTGCGGACAGAAAAGAGTTCGGACGGACAGACAAAGCCGGCACAATAGTTCACTTTTCAGAAAACTACAGAGAACTAAACGCACAATTTTGTTTGACTCCACATATCGCTAGTATGTCAAACTATAAACTATTTTATTAACACTAACGTCTTATACGAAACTACAAGTCAGATTCATCTATACCATTATTATTTTTAATTTTACCACCAAAAGAAATGGGATCTGGCAAAGTTCCGCTTCAGTTGCAAAACCAGCCACGAATGTTCCAGCTTTATAATCATATGAGAGACATACCATATTTGGTACCCAGAAGGCTCTTAAAGATCATAGACGCATAAAAAGGCAGCTTTTCAAAACGAAGCAGAGATGATTAATCTCTCTCTCTCTCTCTCTCTCTCTCTCTCTCTCTCTCTCTCTCTCTCTCTCTCTCTCTCTGTAGCACGCCCCCTTTAACAGCCGCCGCCGTTACCTTTGAATTCGTCATAAATAAGCGAAGTGTATTGCCGTAATTGGTGGAAGAGAACATCACCATTACAATGTTTTATGGCTCCTATTCTGGAACGAGGTTCAGGCCGACTGAGCAATGTATCTTGGACAATGAGACGTGCTTGGGATGAAAACGTGTACTTTGGAATCACTTTTAATTCCAGTTCTTATTTTTTATAGAAATGGGTCAGCAAACAATCCCAGAAGTGTGCACTCCTACGTCATATGGTTTTTGTGTCACTTATCAACATGGCGGCGAAGTGAATAGATGTTCCTTTCATTTCTTCTCTCTTCGACTATCTAGTTAAATATATCAATGGAGGTTATTCGTGTTTTCACGGCTCTTATATCCACGAACGTTTCATCCCATTACATCATAAATTAAGAACCATTGGTAACATATTTTTAGCAAAAAAATCCTAATAAAAACCTCATTGAGATATCTGGGATATTATGATGTAGATCTTTCATATGTAAAATCAGAATTCCTTTAAGTGAAAATTTCCACATTTCAGTGAAACTGGGCTAAACAGAAACAGTGTAGAATTACCAGCAATGTAAAATATTCTTACATGTTTTCTGGTCTTTGATAAAATGAGAAATTTTCGAAATGAAAGTTGTCCAGACGGCCAAAGCAAGACTACACATCGTAAGGCAAAGATTGGAAATACTCGCTGTCAACATAATCACTACTCTTATTAGTGCTAGGATTGCTAGTCTTTATATTGATTGCTTTTTTAAGATAGAGCTGCTAACACTACTACTACTACTACTACTAATAATAATAATAATAATAATAATAATAATAATAATAATAATAATAATAATAATAATAATAATAATAATAATAATACTTGTACAATTAAATTAATAAAATTTTAAGAGCACCATCACAGTCAAGGATCGTTCCATTCAAGAGGAATTCGAAATGAACAGAGACAACCGTTTGATTTTCCGATCGACTTGAAGGCATTAGCCAAATGTATCGGAATAAGCCCACGAACAGAGCCCAGATTTGGACGCAGGAAGCTGAAGGGGTAATGAAAATATGGACAGGGAAGAGTGAAATAATGCTCTCATTAACATGGCGTCTTCCACCGGGCAGATCCGGTCTAATTTGAATTTATCTCTCTCCCGGACCTCATAATGTCCGAGGTATTGATGGGGAGATCCGGCTCAGCCTTTATTTGCAATTAGCTCGTCCGATTTGATTCTGCTTTAGTAGACTTTAGAGGGGTATTAAAGTGACTATGGTAATCACAAAAGCCCTTGTTTGGTTATGGTCGAGAGAGAGAGAGAGAAAGAGAAACAGAGAAAGAGACAGACAGAGACAGAGATAGTGAGAGAAAGAGCGAGCGAGAGAAAGAGAGAGAGAGGGAGGGGTAGAGAGAGAGAGAGGGGGTTTCTGTGGGTCTGTGTGAAAGTTACAAACAGACAGACGAGCTTCGAGATATGAGTCCATCTGACAAGGCATATCCTCTTAATTACCAAGTAAAGTACTTATGATGAATCCAAATTTCATTTGATATCAGAATAAGTGTTCAAAATCTTCAAGAACCAAGTTCACAATAAAATAAAAGATCATAAAATAAAGACCTAAAAAAAAAACATATCAGTTGTGGAATAATTACAAAATCCGTCGAAAATATGTACATTAAAATCATATCAGACGACTGTTATAGACTAAAATAAAGAATTTTTCCAGTGGATATATGAATGAATCAGAGCAATCATATCATAGGACATCGCTCACGTAACCTGCAGATCCCATTATCTCACGGACATTCTTTGATGAAAAAGCCGTAACTCTTTTTTGACAGAAAATATTCTGGAGGTTATGAATATTTTCATGGTGGGATCTTCGAAGGTGGTCATTGTCTCATGGGATGGAGGTGGTTATCTCTCTCTCTCTCTCTCTCTCTCTCTCTCTCTCTCTCTCTCTCTCTCTCTCTCTCTCTCCCCTCTCTCTCTCTCTCTCTCTCTCTCATCTCTCTCTCTCACACACACACACACACATATGCACACACTGACACCACACATATGCACACAAACACATGCACACGAACAGTTACGAAGAAGTGGCATTACCCCCTCTCTCTCTCTCTCTCTCTCTCTCTCTCTCTCTCTCTCTCTCTCTCTCATACACACACAAACACACACACACACACACAACAAACACACATACACAAGCACGCATACATTAAACGGAAAGATTCTCTCTCCCCTCTCTCTCTCTCTCTCTCTCTCTCTCTCTCTCTCTCTCTCTCTCTCTCTCTCTCTCTCTCTCCACAAAACACACATTTTGTTATGTAGTCTTTGACTATTTCTACTTTCAGAATATAAAGATGATATTCCTAAAACAGAAAACTGGTGACTGACATTATTTAGTCATGAATCTGAGATCATTCAAATCCTTGTATAACAGTAAGCCTCACGAATTACTGTTAATTAAATATAACAACTACTACGTTATTATTATTATTATTATTATTATTATTATTATTATTATTATTATTGTTATTATTATTATTATTCGAAGGAAATAGACCCTCTCTTAAATAGGTCTTATTAAAAAGGATGGCTGTATTATGCGAACTTATCGCCAGTATCTTTTCTAATTTCCTTATAATTCGCTTTTCAGGTCGCATTCCACACACACTATCCTTTTTCCAAAATGAATAGTGGCCAGTTGCTGACCAACATCGGTGAGCCTGAAAAGCGAATTATAAGGAAAATAGAAAAGATGCTGTATAAGATAAATTTGCATTATACAGCCATCCTTTATTATTATTATTCAAGATATCTATGCATTCGTATGAAGCCTTACATGAAAATATAGAAAATTAATAAGAATTATATATGCATTAGTAAATGTAGTGAGAGTAGAAAGGTACGTTGCTGGTTCGCGTGGAAAGTACATCATTAAACTTAGAGAGAGAGAGAGAGAGAGAGAGAAGAGAAGAAGAGAAGAGAGAAAAGACATAAAGCATGCCACTTTGTCTATATAATCAAACAGCCACATCAAACACTTTATAAATTTCACAAATTTCATCAGCCGGTAGTCGGTTCCATTAATTCGTAATTTACCTGAGTTCTTTTCATTGTCTGTTCCCTAAGCCCAAGGCCAAGAGAAAGAGAAGGTCTGCTCCCTTCCCCCCAAAATCCCCCCATGTAGGCGGAGCTTTGTCTATCTCCATATTGCGTCAGCAGGTTAATTGCCGCAATGAGCAGGTATCTCTAAGATACGTCATCGCCTACGTAGTTACCCCAGGTGGAGGCGACTCCACTCAGTTGGGTAGACCTTGTCTCTCTTGGCCTTACCTAAGTCAGTGCCAGAAATGCTTCGGTATACTGGTGCGAGATATAACCTTTACGCGGAACGCTCAGTGAAGAGAAAAATACTAATATCAGCGTTTTAACAATTATATTTTTTCAATTTTGGACCAAGAGAAATACCAGTTGATATTACTGCAGTCTAAAACTACTCGCATTCTATTCCGTGTTAATGGTATTAACACATTTTTCAGAGCGTATAATTACCAGCACACTAATAATTTAAAAAATAATAGCCACTAATAATGTGTTTATTATTTTGTCCTCAGCTGTAATGATTTTTTACTCTTTTTTTTATCTCCAGCCTAAAATTACCACCCACCAAACTGCATTGCTCTCTCAAGTTAATCGTTCGGTAATGACTGTCAGCTTCCATTAATATTCAGCAGTGAGAGGAAAACATTTTGTCTTCAACGATGAAGTTTTGAGAATAAACAAAATAATCGTTTTTGAGGGATATGAAATTACTGGTCGCCCTCTTTTTCTCCATAGCTACTGTAGGTTACTCTGCGTACAGTCTTATCATCTCATTTAGTTATAATATTCGCTAGTGTATCTGTCTCGTCAAAATAATGGCAATGATAAATCAAATTTGCAATTTCACCGTACTTGTACATCAAGAGAGAGAGAGAGAGAGAGAGAGAGAGAGAGAGAGAGAGAGAGAGAGAGAGAGAGAGAGAGAGAGAGAGAGAGATGGAAAACATGCCACAGCATCTATGCAATCTAACTGCAACGTCAAACAGTTCATAAATTTCATAAATTTCATCAGTCGGTAGTTGGTTCCATTAATTTATAATTTACCTGGTCTCGCGTCATCGCCTGTTCCCTAAGCCAGTTCCAGATATGTTTCGGAAGATGCGAGATTTAAATCACCAGTGTATTTTGTTCACCTAGCGACTATACATAACAACGACTTATGGTTATCTCTTTGGGATAGAAATTGTTTTTTGAAAATTATAACCTAAACGTAATAACAAACCGAAGCACTATTCTCTTAGCTGGTATGGAATTC
>NC_089763.1:20755994-20760994 GCF_040412425.1 Macrobrachium rosenbergii | reverse complement strand
CTAAACAATTATAAAAAGGTAAGAGAATTGCTGTACATCTATCTTTTTCCCCTTTCTAGATATTATTAGTTATACAAGTCTCTGATGGATCGGAGACAATCTTGGTTCTTCTATAAGTATTTGCGTGTATCAATAGTACCAATGCCAAATTTGATGCTAGAACACTTCTAACAGCCCTTCTTCATTTATGATATCCGCTCTGTTCTTAATAGTTGAATTTTCTGTTTTTTTTTCCTAAATAGACAACTAGTTTCGTGAGAAAAACATGGCTCAATTAACATTTAAATAATTGTATGAAATAATAAGTAAAAAATTCGCCGAAGTTTCTTCGGCGCAATGGAGTTTTCTTTACAGTTTATAATCAAGGCCACAGATAATAGATCTGTCTTTCGATGGTCTCGGTATAATGCCGTATGAGCTGCGGCCCATGAAACTTTAACCACTGCCCGGTGGTGGCCTGTCCTATATCGTTGCCAGACGCACGACTATAGTAAACTTTAACCTTAGATCAAATAAAAACTACTGAGGCTAGAGGGCTGCAATTTGGTAGTTTGATGATTGGAGTGTGGATGATCAACATACCAATTTTCATCCCTCTAGCCTTAGTAAACTTTTAAGATCTAAGGACGGACAGGAAAAGCGCGGACGGACAGACAAAGCCGGCACAATAGTTTTCTTTTACAGAAAACTAAAACACATTCATTTACGTATCACATGCAATGATTGGAACATACTTTCAGTATTACAATTTAATGTTCAAAAACGTTACGTTATTAAGTAGGACACTTTGCTTGAAGGCAACAATACCATAATGACATGACATACAGCTAGTGAGAGATGTTTCCATCGAACTTGAGTAAAGTTGTGTTTACAGCTGAACGAGTAATTTATTTATTTATTTATTTATTTATCTATCTATCTATCTATCTATCTATCTATCTATCTATCTATCTATCTATCTATCTATCTATCTATCTATCTAGTTATTTATTTATGTATTTATCTTATAAACTGTAATAAGTATTCAAAACATTTCCATTCTTTCCATATCTCTCAGTCGTCTTACCTTTTCATATAGCTTGCTGATTTGGTCGTAGATATCTTTTTTTTTTATTTCTTTGTTATTTTCTATAGAAGTTTATGAAGATGTACACATATTGGGGACCTCTTCATGGACGTCGAGTAAGGAACCTTCAAGACTGATCACATCCTACAACATGAACGCATTACAGTTATATAGTTAATAATTTTCCCTGTATATAAAAACTATTATCTAAGAGGAATAAACATTACGTCGAGAGGTTCCGTCCTCCAGCGTGGGGTCATCCATCTTCTCTCACCACTGGCCACTATAAAGTTATGTAAAATGAAAGGGCTCCTTTCTTTGAGTTTCGGGATGGTACTTAGCGTCCATAGGGTTGGGACTTAAGGCCTCTACTCTCTCATATATTACCGTTATTTTTTTATCGTACGGTTTCCCTGGTGTAGGTTAAGATTTGGGACAGTTTTAATGACCATAAATCAATCAATCATTCTAAGATGGCTTGAAGTTTACCTAAACACCTTTAGCACGAAAACGAGTTGAATTATATGGTTATAAAGATATTGCCAGGTAGTAGAGAATAGTCGTTAGGGTTCACTAAAGCTTGGGTTTGTCGAATAAATAATAATAATCTTTATTTCAACGAATAATATTGAAAATTTCGGTTGTACATAGAGGTCAACGTTCCTTCTATTGGGTATAAAACGTCATTATGATTTGAAAATGGTTGTAAATATTTCCCTTTTTCAAAGATTAATCTGTTTTTCATAATTTTTACTTGTATGAGTTATTATAATCATAATACATACATACATACATACACATACATACATACATACATACATACATACATACATACATACATAAGTGTGTATGTTTATGTGCAATCTAAGTCTTTATCATCATCTCCTTTTATATCGCCTTTCTTTTCTCTTTTGATATTAACCTATCAAGAACACCAAAAGCTGCAAACATTTCCCAAAAAATGTATTTTCGCCATATCCAGGAGAAGAATGCACCCAAAGAAATGTACCTAGATTTTTCGTAAAAATGCTTCTCGATATATTTAAATCAAGCGGTTTGTCATCGAAATAAAAATGCGAAATTAGTAACTCTCGCCCTGAATTTAATCGTCAACTCTCTAAAGGTTGCGTAAAACAAGTTTTTCGTCGGATACTATTTTACTCATTACTTACTCATCAAGATTTTTGCAAAGTGCTGTTAATTGCCTCCGATCACAAGGCTTTCATTAAGGTCATAACGAAGAAAAACTTCTGCTAATTACCTACCTGTCCAATTGATCCTGTTGTAATTGTGCTTTCATTCAGATTATGATGCATATTTTTCTCTGGCGGTATTTTTTCTAAGGACTTCAATAGACGCCTAAAGCTTTTCAGACTTCAGTGAGGTTTACTGAAGCTGAATAGAATCATGATTGTTTCAGACGACGATAAATCTCCCTATTTCTTCATTTTACTATTGACTTCCTGGAAGTGTATTGTGCTGAACCTTTTCTTACTTGGTCGTTATTACTTTGTTGAAAGGTAAGTTACTAATTCCTCTTATAAACTGGATATATATATATATATATATATATATATATATATATATATATATATTATATATATATATATATACTTATATATATATATAGATATATATATACATATATACATACTTATATATATATATATAGATATATATATATATATATATATACATATAAACTTATATTATGATTGTATATTGTATAATATATATAATTTTTTGATAAACCTGAGATGTCATGTGCCTAAATTGGGAATTTTTGGACTTTGATTTCAACATGTATGACATTGCAATTTCATTTTGCCATTTCCCCATCCACGGTGCATCCTTTTATTTAGGAATAAACAATTACCTTTCATGAAATGTCCGTACACTTGCATGCGTCTCTAAATATGCACTACCATATCTTTATAAATGTATATATATATATATATATATATATATATATATATATATATATATATATATATATATATATATATATATAATATATATATATATATATATATATATATATATATATATATCATTCATTCTAGGTTTCATCAAAGTTTGTTTTGGGATGAGGTGTAACTACACCCTATCTCATGGATGCTCAAAGCGCTTATATGCTTACAACATCTAGCATTTCTTTGGAACCACTCATCCAAATAATTACAAGAATAATTATTACTTTCACTCCATTCATCACATAATCAGCCGAGTTACTACCTTATTATTGTGTATATTTAATGACTTTCTCAAAACTTTCTGGAACTTTTCACTTCTTTTGAGTCAGCACATAACATGACAAACCGTTTTCATGAAATGAGTCCGGATTAAGTCTTTAAGAAAAAAAGAAAAAAAAGGGACTCTGGAGGGAGCTACAAACTGCCAAACTTCAGCCATCATTTTCAGATAACCAGAAACAGCCATTAAACCCAAAAAACTTTTTCGTGTCTCATTCCTTATCTCATTTTTACTCCCGTGGCTGCGAGTCTCTACTAGTTTTAATTCTGATTGCTGTTGCGGGGCTAAAAGTTGTTTTGCTAGGAATGTTGAAACAAAATGGCCTTTGTTTAGCTTAAATATGTGAGGACAGGTTTATCTTTTAGTGCACAGTCTTCAGTTGAATTTAGGAATTAATTCATTCGAAAACACTCGGGGATCCCAGTAAGAAAATCATCAAAATATGCAAAGCAATAAAATATATATCCAGGAAGTTCTTTGATCTCTGTCTCCTTGAAGAGATAATGCATTCATGGAATTCTTTCTCTCTCTCTCTCTCTCTCTCTCTCTCTCTCTCTCTCTCTCTCTCTCTCTCTCTCTCTCTCTCTCTCTCTCTCTCTCTCTCTCTCTCTCTCTCTCAAAAGAAAGAGAATTCATTCATTCTTCTTAGGACCTAAATTCTGATGTTTGCTTTAATATTTACGTTGAAAATAATCAGTCCTAATTCTCTCGTTCATTCTTCAGCTCTATTTTATGTTATAACAAAATCTGCCTCTAAAAGGTGGCAAAAATGAATAACAATGAGACCTATGTAGAAATAATATCACAATCAAATAAAGCTCTTTGAGATTGGGTTTTAATCCACGTAAATATTCTTAAACCAATTAAAAATATACATTAGCCAAATCGAAACAGACAGAAAGACTGACAGACAGACAGACAGACAGAAAAACAGACCATGACATAGACAGAGACAGAAGAGAAAGAGGAGAGAGAGAAGAGGAGAGAAGAGAGAAGAGAGAAAATAATGAAACTCGCCGATATTCAAGCAATTCCACAGAGAAATAAAGACCAAGCAGTAAAAGAAAAAGTTTAAAAGTTACATGGAGAGAGAGAGAGAGAGAGAGAGAGTTCTAAAAAGGAATAAATAACTGAAAATACACCCTGACAAGAACACAATGACCCGACTTCTACGAAAAGGGACGTCAGGTCAAAAGTGCCGCATGATGGACGTATGTTCTGAAAGGCTGCGAAATGAAGACTTCTTGATGGTGCTGCTCAGTTCTGGTTTTCACTATTTTACTCTTAATTCGTGATATATTTCTTGTCTATTTCTCTTTCCTTTTGCCTTTCTTTCCATTCAGTCCTTCTCTGTATCTCTTTTTATATTTTATATTATGTATTTTTTATATACTTTTCTTCAAAAAACATCAAAATCGTTTTTTTACGAAATTGAGCGTTTATATTATGAAATTTGTAATAATTTGAGGCAGGAAGTTGTAGACAAACAGACAGAGAATAACCAAAAGCTCAAAGAACTACAAGTATTAAAAGTAACAAATAAAGAAAATATTCAAGCTAAAATATTAAGAGACAGAGGCGACTGAAGGCGTTAAATATAAGAATGAACTTATTTATAGATAAAAAAAACGCACTGATTAATCAGCGAATCTAACCTTGGGAAAGTTAAAGTCGGCTGGTT
>NC_089763.1:20728494-20750994 GCF_040412425.1 Macrobrachium rosenbergii | reverse complement strand
AAAAATGCTTTCTAGAAATCACGGAAAAGTGGCTTTGAAGGTGTTGACTGGTAAAGGAATAGAGGGAAGAAGGAATCGAAAAGATTTAAAAAAAAATACCAGGTGGATAGACAAATGAAGTAAAAATATGAAAACAGTAAACAAAAATGAGTAGAAAACCAAAAATGAAATCCAGAAAGAATCTATAAAATGGTTGTCTTTGACATAGATCAACTATTGTCAATAATGCAATAAAAAAAATCAGCAATGATAAATGAAAAAGGGGGAAATGAAAACTAGATCTACAACAGAATTAAAGAGAATAATCCCTAGCTCGCGAATTATTGTCAACCAAATAATCGGAAAGGTTTTTGGGTCATCTGTCCGAGGGGAAATGGGTTGTTGAAATGAACTTGATAGTCACGTGGAATGAGGAAAGGAATTTAAACGAGAGAGGGTTCTCTCTCTCTCTCTCTCTCTCTCTCTCTCTCTCTCTCTCTCTCTCTCTCTCTCTCTCTCTCTCTCTCTCTCTCTCTCTCTCTCTTCCCAAGTCAGTATTTGCCAGCGTGGGGTCGCTTCGTTATGTCAACATCGCTGACAAATGTGTCTTGTTGTGTGGAGTTGTTCTCTGCGTTCATTGCGCTATTTTTTAATTTTTTTTATCATTCCCTTGGCTTTTTATGGTTCTTGTTTTTGTTCTTTTTGGAAAACTATATTTGATTTAAACATTATTCTTTAGTTTTATATGAACCTGTGTTTTCTTGCTCGGGATCGCTTTGTTTATTTCTTTTCATTTTTCTTTCTTTCCTTTATAAAGATTCTTACGCTGTACCCCAAGGTTCGTTACTGCTCTTGTTTATAATTCCTTGTTTGAATTTTGAAAATAAAATTCTTACAAGGGGATTCACTCTCATTATGAATGCTCTGATGAAACAGAATCACACACACACACACACTTATATACACACACATATATATATATATATATGTGTGTGTGTATATATATATATACATACATATATATATATATATTCATATATGTATATATACAAATATGAACGTTTTTGTATATATATATATATATATATATATATATATATCTATATATATATATATATATATATCGTATAAATCGACTTAAGCCTTACTCTAATTCAAAAATATTACCATAAAATATAAACCTCATAAACCGCATGATAACATTTCCCCAAGTCTTATTCCATTGGAGACAAGTAATCATGCCAAGTCGTATTATCTCATGGTTAAACACTGTGAGACAACAGTGTAAAATTCACTCTAAATCAAAGATGAAGCTACTCACTGGATCGCCATTCTTGCCTCCGCTTTTCAGACCTAAACAATCTATCCTACAGGAGGCCGAATATGAATATGTAACGCTCTTTTGGAGTGATGTCTGATATATTCCTCGTTCGTTCTTTTTATTATTCTTGTTGTTATCTTGGCCTACATTGAATAGCCAGTCTGGGTAACCTGTGTATGAAGAGAAAACGATACATTCTGTTGCCCCGAAGTAAACAGAAAAACGAAATCACCAGTGAACTAATATTTCTCCCCTAAATACAATATTGTTCAAGCTACACCATCAAAGTCTCGGACTTTCCCAGGAGGCTCTTCTCCTCCTGATTAGAATCCATAGGGACTTATTCGAGTCTTGTCATGTTTCCAGAGTCCTTGAGGGAGGCGTGAGTCTGCATGCTGAGATTGTAAACAAAATTTGGTCGCCCGGTCAAAGACGGTGAGTTAAATTGGCAAGCCATGTTATAATCATAAATGTAGTAAATATAAATTATACATATATATATATAATATTATATATATATATATATATATATATATATATATATTACACATACAAACACACACACACATACACTTACATACATTTATATATATATATATATATATATATATATATATATATATATATATATATATATATATACACATATATTTATGTATATATATACATATACACACATACATACACCTTACATATATGCCAAAAATCCCCTTTACGACAGAAACCAGAATCATACAATTATTCAATAAAACAAGATAAGCGAAAAATGAAGAAGACTCGGAAGCGGGATATTAGGATAATTGTGCCCACGATCATAAAAAAAAAATAATAAGACGAGATGAATTTAATGAGAAGCAAATAAAGCAAACGACAGGCTTTAGTCGTCGTTGTAAAGTGGCGTTGGAATGTTTGCATTCTGCCTCCAGAAAGCTTGTTGTATTCTTGCCAAGGGAAATAGTACCTCAGTGCACGTTTGTCGCGAGGCGGCATTTCGAGTGTGCTTTCGTCACATTACCTGCGAGCGAGGGAAAAGAGAAAAGCTTTAACTAACAACTACACTTTCAAGTAAACAAGTAAAAGATAGAATTTTAAGTTGTATTTTGGGTAGTAGCAATTTTTTTTTTACTTAACCATGAGAAGAAGGAAACCACGAACTGTGTAAAAAAAAAACTCTAAAGACTGAGAACTATAAACTTTTTACATTTGGATGTTTATGGTCTATTATCCGTTGGAAAATGAAGTGGCTCGTTCCTGGTCATATAAATTCTACAGATTTTTTTCTCTTTTCTCTCTGTGTCTCCTTTATATCATCACATTACTGTGTTCTGTATTGTAACAGAAGGAACATTGCCTGAATTCTGAGAATTAACATCTGAGACGACCAGTTATGTACACTCTTCTCTCTCTCTCTCTCTCTCTCTCTCTCTCTCTCTCTCTCTCTCTCTCTCTCTCTCTCTCTCTCTCTCTCTCTCTCTGTCAAGCTGAAGTTGTAAGATATTGGAAAAAGTATTTATTTTTTCTTTCACCAATATATTGTTTCTGATTATGTGTTGTTCTTCTATAATTTCATCTGAGTAATGCAAATTAACAATAAAACACAGTAAACTCTTTTGAAGATTGAGAAATTTTTTGTATTTCTGTAATTCACTCGACATACTTCAGCTATCTCTCTCTCTCTCTCTCTCTCTCTCTCTCTCTCTCTCTCTCTCTCTCTCTCTCTCTCTCTCTCTCTCTCAGAGACTTGATATGAATCGCTTGATATGTATGCGCGTTTAGTGCTTACACTATCTTACCCATTATCACCTTGTAATTGTTAACATATTTTTTTCATCATTTATCTATTTACTTGTGCCTGTTTAACTCTCCATTAGCTGTCTGCTGTTATTTATTAAATAATTTCCTGAATTATATCCTTCGACCCCCTTCAGGAAAGTGAGGCTTCTTCATTTGGCATTCTTAGTTGCAGAATACAGTGTTTCTCTTCTTAGTTACAGTTGTGTATGTTCTGCTTCCGTTAGAGAGAACTGCACATAACTCACGTATGGAAGAGAGAGCGAATGATAAAAAAAAGTAAGTGGCTAAAATTAAAGCTAATTTGAACAGAAAATCTAAAGGACGACTTGGAAAACAGGGAGAAAAGAGACTACGTCGGAATGAGATTGTCAGTTAATGAAAAAATCGGAAATTTTCGTACCCAGACCCAGTGTAAACGTCACTCGCTACACTCCTCCTCCTCCTCCTCCTCCTCCTCCTCCTCCTTCCCATCCTCCTCTTCCTGCCAATCTCCTCCTTTTCCTTATCCTTCCTCACCACTCCCATTCCCCTACCAACCCCTCCTCTCCTCTTCCTCCCCATACTTGCCATTACCCAAGTTGTCTGATTCCACAAGGAGTGACAACGATTTTTTGCATAAAGCAAAATAATAAATAAAAAAATTTCAGATAAAAACGAAGAAGCAGAAATGCTTTCTTCTTCTTCACAGTTTAAAGTTTGAAATCAATCTGGGTAAAAGATGTATGATAATCTTTATTTTCTTATCTGTAGGAATATCTGGCATTAAATTCGATTTTCTTCTTCACAGTTTAAAGTTCGACGCCAAATGGGATGAAGCATGTATGACAATCTTTAATTCGTGAACTGTAGGAATACTTAGCTTTCTTATTATTTCACATATATAATCCCTGAGTTAACACATGCTCACAAAAATCTGTGTACTTTTCAATATAAAGTTAAGTATACCTTAGTTTGTACGATTTCTCAATTCAAATTAGACTTTGGACTTATTTTCATTTATGAATTTCTATCACCAGAAATAAATTCTCTAATTTTTGTCTAGCGAAGTGCTATCCTACGATATTCAATGAGGAACTACCTAATATAAAGTAAATAACGCTATGTTTTGTTTTCTCTATGACCAATCCTTTCTTTATAGAAAACATATAAAGAAGAATGAGCAATCGTTACAATATAAGAAAATAAAAACAAGCACTAGCTGGAATTCCGTGAAACAGCTTTACTATCTCCTTTGACCAAATCTTTTTAAACAAGAATTCTGCGTATCGCTGAACCTTCAAAAATAATAACCTTTATCTTCAAAATTCGAGTATCGCCCTAGTTATAAATACAGACAGATCAGCTTCTATCGATATGAGACGGAGATGATCCAAGTCTGATATTCACAGGGTAATTTGCCTTATCGATTATGAATGACCGCATAAAAGGAAGGAAGGCTGGAATTTTCCTTTTCCTATCAAACAAAGTACATTTCTTTATCGTTTCTTCATCAGTCGCGGACGAGTCCTCGCCGGGAAGGATACGTAGAGATTGTAATCTTCCTCCAAGGACAGGGATCTCTTCCATGTGAGTCTGTGCATTTTTACAATAATAATAATAATGAGAATTAAAAGCCATAGTAGTGTTAAAAATATTTATGCACAGAGTTAAAAATGGTAAGGAGAGACTTTCACACACTGCTATCTGAAAGTCTGTCCTTACCGTTTTTAGCTCTATGCATAAATATTTCTTTGTCTATAGTTTTAATTCTAAATATTTAACCTCGATACAGGGGTTCCTTGGTTCCAGTAATAATAATAATAATAATAATAAATAATAATAATAATAATAATAATAATATGTAATAATAATAATAATAATAATATCTCATGAATGGAATCTTTCTCCATGGACGTTGGAATCTATTCCGTCTTACTGTGAACTTGTTTAAAATAATAATAATAATAATAATAATAATAATAATAATAATAATAATAATAATAATAGTTATTATTATTATTATATGTGTTATTTAATATCGTGTAATGTGTGTATTATTATTATGTGTGTGTAACCATTATATCACGTCGAAGGATCTTTCTCCAGGACTGTTGAATTCATTCCATATTACTGTGAGCATGTTTACAACAACAACAACAACAACAACAAATAATAATAATAATAATAATAATAATAATAATAATAATAATAATAATAATAATAATAATAATAACAGACTTTGATGAAATTAAGTGGACACGTTCACTGAGTCACCCCTTCCTGGTGACAAGCATCTGGTGGATATCGACATAGGCTTGGCCTGATTTCCAAGACTTAAAAAAAAATTTAAAAAAAAAAACGTCCAGACTTCATCGATATGCACCAAAAGTTAATCGCCAGGAACGGTCGTAATAATCACTTTGTAAGTTCCTCAAGAATTCCGATTCGCCAGGTGGCAAGGGTAATCCTGCTGACAGAGAGACGGTCACTTAGTCTATCCGAATTAAAAACATAGCAGCCTTGACAATGATGATAAAATGTAAA
Organism: Macrobrachium rosenbergii; assembly: GCF_040412425.1. Classification (NCBI taxonomy): domain Eukaryota; kingdom Metazoa; phylum Arthropoda; class Malacostraca; order Decapoda; family Palaemonidae; genus Macrobrachium; species Macrobrachium rosenbergii. The sequence continues at coordinate 20,745,377 of NC_089763.1, read as the reverse complement.
ATATTGATTGCTTCACTGATATATGTCAGGTCACGTGACCCCTCATCAAAGGGTGAGGAGAGTGGTCACGCGCTTCAGGCAGAAGAATGTTTCTTTCTTAAGTAAAGGATTATAGCTATCCTTTGTTGCTTTAAACCCCAAATCAAGATCTTTTATAAGACTATCTTGTTTAGCAACAGCTTGTAATTAAATACCGTCTCTGTTCGTGTTATGTTTCAATGGCCGAGATAGAAAAAATAAAAAAGCATTTTGTTTCATATTGTTATTTAGCCTCTTGAAAGCTAAAATTTAACTGAGTGCAGTTTACACATGTACGCAGGGTTTAGTTTGCTTGTGCATCATATACATACATACATACATACATACATACATACATACATACATACATACATACATACATACATACATACATACATACAACATGCAAAGGTAGATAATAATAATAATAATAATAATAATAATAATAATAATAATAATAATAATAATAATAATAATAATAATAATTATTATTATTATTATTATTATTATTATTATTATTATTATTATTATTTCTATAATTTGGCAGCCGACCCTCTTTTAAACAGGTTTTATTGAATATTATTGCTGCTTCATCTGCATTTATTTTATAGAAGACTTTCTATTTTCCTTATTGCGGACTTCTCTTCACTGGAGGTGCGTACTAACAGCTCGCCTATATTTGTCATTTCATGGGGGAAGGTCAAAATATGTGGATTCTGTTTTTATATATCCTATACTAAGTTAGAATATTATAACTTATACAGTTGTGGTTGCTTATACGGTTGTTGCCGCGACGTTTCGACAGACTCTTCTGTCATTCTCCAGAAGATGCGTCTGTCAAAGAGGATCTCCTGCCACGCCCAGGAAGGTGCCATCATGAACCACGCCCGTGCCACCCACAATACTTCCATCTCCCGCGACAGTATTATACAAAATATAATATAATCGGGAGAGCCGCCGAGCCTCGACGTCTGCGCCTGCTGGAGGCGCTCCTCATTGCCGAGGAAAAGCCTACAATGAACACGACACAGGAGGCATCGCTCCTACCCACGAATTTGAGAACAATGCCGAGTAACCACCAAATTCAACAAATACCTGAAAATGACAACCCTGAGAATGGAGACGCCCCTGAAGAGCGAGGCGCCCTTCCAGACAACCTCCCGACAACGGGAGAGAGAGGAAATAATGACGTCATTCACCCTTCACCCAATAGCAGCCAAACTACCTATGATATCAGTGGGCATGACGTCACGCAACGGCTGGCCAATGGGAACGCTGGAATGAGTAACATTCTCAGATCGAGGAGATCAGCCAGGCTTGAAGCTCGCCGACTGCAACCAATCAAAATTCGCCGTCCATGACCCCCACTGAATCCTGTGTATAAGTTCGGAAGGACCTATGCAACCTGCCAGTCCTCTACTAGCTCCCGCTGGAGAATGACAGAAGAGTCTGTCGAAACGTCGCGGCAACAACTGTATAAGCAACCACACCTGTATAAGTTATAACATTCTAACTTTGTATAGAATATATAAAAACAGAATCCACATATTTTGACTTTCCCCCATGAAATGACAAATATAGGCGAGCTGTTACCACGCACCTCAATGAAGAGAAGTCCGCAATAAGGAGAATAGAAAAAGTCTTCAATAAAATAAATGCAGCTGAAGCAGCAATAATATTCAGTAAAACCTATAACGATAATAATAATATACAGAGAGTTATGATTACTATGCATGTGGTTAAAAGTGAATATCGTTCCGGCCTATTTTTTCGGACGCTGTCAAAACTAAGAGTAGAAAAATAAATTCTTTAAAAAGTGTCAAAACTAAAAATAACATCAGCGCTTGAGTCGCTCAGAAAAAAAAAGTATACTGAAACTGAATACAGTTTTTGAACTGTGAGTAAAAGCACCTCTAACGCAGAGTTCACGTCAGAAACAGGCGACTGCTTTAACAAATGACTAAAATAGATTATCTTGTTCTCACTACAGTCAAAGGTAGAAGGTGGAAGGGCACGCGGCTGGTAGCAGCCCCGGAAAGAGCGGATTGATATGATATATATATATATATATATATATATATATATATATATATATATATATATATGTGTGTATATATATAAATATATAAATAAATATATACATATATAAATATATATATATATATATATATATATATATATATATATATATATATATATATATATATATATATATATATATATACAGTATACTGGTAGCATTCGGAAAAGAAAGCTGATATATATATATATATATATATATATATATATATATATATATAATACATATATATACACATTTATGCATATGTATGCATATATATACATACATGCATACATATATTTATACTAAACGTATACGTAAATACATACATATGTATATCTGTGTGTGTGTAACGTTTAAAATGTTTCAATTTCACCTCCCTAACCTAAGTTTTCTATTTACAAAATCAACAGCATACTTTCCTTTTTCCTTTTCATAATATCCTGTTTGCTTGTAACTTTAAAATTCTCATACTTTTAGCCTTTCGAAAAATAGGAGGAAAAAAAATCCGTCACTCTAGAAGAATCAGCTACGATACTTACAATATTTTCTACTTTTGCAGTAGACCAGGTGGATCATTTATTATATTTATCAAAAGAAAATGCAGCATAAGAACGTTTCACAAACCCTAGAAGGAAAAAAATGCGTCTAGACAATCTGCTTTCAAGTAAAAGTAAAGGATCAAGATCCAGTGTTTGTCCAAAAAGCGTGCACATTAATAGGAGCAGAAAGCTGAGATCGTAAGGCACTGACGAACTTGAGAGAGAGAGAGAGATAGATGGTGGGGGGAGGGGCATAAAGTAAAATCATCAATTTTGGTCCCTGAGTAGAGAATAGAGTCCGCTCTCACAGAAATCAAATACTGTACAGACCTTTATAATAAACTGTAAGCATGTTTTCTAAACAATGAAACTTGCTCTCTCTCTCTCTCTCTCTCTCTCTCTCTCTCTCTCTCTCTCTCTCTCTCTCTCTTGGCAAACTCTCACTTCTTTCTATATGCAATGACACTTATATTTACCCATTTACTCTGGTAAAATTTTATGTTCAACCCTTACACCAGTAACGAAAACTTTCATAAAGTATATTTGTGATTAAATTCTGTTCAACCAACCTGAAATAATTGAGTGGATATTATAATGAGTCTTTAGTTCGACCTTTCAGCAGACTGGTAATATAGGACTATAATAAAACTAGAACCTCCATTTATAAACCCAATGATTTTCAAGGAATACAAGTAAAAAATACGCCGCAGTTTCCTCTGCGCAATCGAGTTTTCTGTACAGCCGCTACAGCATATAATCAAGTCCACCGAAAATAGATCTCTCTTTCGGTGGTCTCGGTATAATGCTGTGAGAGCCGCGGCCCATGAAACTTTAACCACGGCCCGGTGGTGTCCTATCCTATATCGTTGTCAGAAGCACGATTATGGCTAAACTTATCCTTAAATAAAATAAAACTACTAAGGCTAGAAGTTTACAATTTGGTATGTTTGATGATTTGAGGGTGGATGATCAACATACCAATTTGCAGGCTTCTAGCCTCAGTAGTTTTTAAGACCTGAGGGCGGACAGAAAAGCGAGGACAGAAAAAAGTGTGGACAGAAAAAAGTACGGACAGAATAAAGTGCGGACGGACCGACAAAGCCGACACAATAATTTTCTTCTCAAGAAAACTAAAAATTGAAGTTTAGTCACTAGAAGCAATGATGCAGTCGACAGTTGGATCAAGCAACTTTCCTTCTATTTCTTCACCTTTAAATGACCTTAATCTAGTGCTCCTATGTCGTTAGCAGCTCTAATCTTTTTCCATGCATTTCCAGACCCAGAAACTTTTACATTCATATAAATCCATAAACTCTGGAGATTATCGAACATGAGCTCTTTATTCCTAAAGTTGCTGAATACAAAATTCTAATTATAAGTAGTGTTAGAGAACAGATACTATATATATATATATATATATATATATATATATATATATATATATATATATATATATATATATATATATATATATATTATATATATATATATATATATATATATATATATATATATATATATATATATATATATATATAAATGCATTATATATATATATATATGTTTCCGTGGTGGCGCAGTGGTAGGGTTCTCGCCTACCCGTCGAGGACCAGGTTTAAATCCCTTGCTCACTGGTGGCTTGCCGGATGGTGTTATTGCATAAACCTGGTAGCTCGCCAGCAGTGGTCTGGCTTGAGAGGTTAGTCCAGAAAAATGATTGCCAACCTTCAGGGTGGGGTTTTAAACAATGGGCCTTGCAACACACTCCACGTGTCTTGAACAACAGGACTTCTTCCCCACTGGCTGTCGGCCTAAAAACCAGAAGTTCATCACCCACGGCCCTATGAGAAGCACGCGAGAATTTTAGTAGGACTCCTTTAATATAATATATATATTGTGCGCGTGTGTGTATAGATAAATAACATGATAGGCAGATTAATAGGAAACATTACTACGGGGAAAGGCGCCAAGAAACAGACCGTTCAAACAAGAAAAACACGATAGTCATTCCTAAAAATAACATTATTTAAGATTTAAACGAAAGATTGAAACGTATTATATTAGTTTGGAATTGTAAAAACAACATTAGTAACAAGGTAACCAGAAATAGACACCCACAAATGCGGAGGAGATTGAAGAGGGAAGGAGAAGAGGGGCGGGGTGTACCTTAGCACTTGTGTCAGTGCGACAAAAGTATGTTACACACAGTCAGGCAACCAAATAGTGTCAGGAAAGAGCAAGCCAGCATAAGCAGAACATTCGCCATTACCACCAAGCCTCGGCACTGGCCAAACACTGCTGGAATCACAAGCATACCATCGACTGGGAAAATACAGATCTCATATATAACAACAAGAACACAACATCGATGGTCATCGTAGGAAACATTCTCATCATATCTTATGAAAAAACGATGGAAGGCAACGTTGGAAATAATTCCGAAGATACGATTACTCGTGATATCATTTATCAGGATTTTAAGAAGAGCATAAATAAAAAGATTGACAGCAAGTTTATAATTCCGAACGAAGGATTAAGCATACGAAAGGGCAGGAGATCGACGGGGAGGTCAAACGAGGAATTAGAAAACAGATGTTGGGTGGGGGACTTTTACATAAATACCCGAGTGCACCGGTACTGAAGAAGAAGAATAGAGTCTTTGAAAACATCGTACTACGTAAATTAAAGACTCTGGAATCTAAACCATTCCTTTTCTTATTGAAGCCTAATACGAGTAATGTGAATAGATATATACACACAAGTGAAAGCTGTGTGGCTATTTAAATGAATAATATATATATATATATATATATATATATATATATATATATATATATATTATATATATATATATATATATATATATATATATATATATACATGTGTGTTCTGTGTGTGTGCGTATGTATATCACGTGTAAGAGTGATTACAGGCATATATATACATATAAGTGTGTATGTATGTATATATATATACATATATATATATGTGTGTGTGTGTCTGTGTGCGTATATAGCGTTTCATTTCTGACTGAACCCTCCTTTATTAATGTTTCATTCTCAGCTTTTATCATTCAAAGCGATGCCTTTTTTTAACATACATTCTTGCTTCCTCGCTTCCAAGATATTATTCTCCCCCTTTTTTTAGACAATCCTAACAAAATCTTCCCCAGGTTAATTGAAAGAGCGAAAAACATCTTGAATCTCTCCTCGGTTCTGTTGCAGATTACCACTTCATCAAGGCGCCAAGAAACTTGAGAGGAAAAAGTTTGGTTTTTGTTTTATTTTGTTTGATTTCCTTTTTTATTTATTTTTTTTTTTATCAGGACACGTAGTGAATGGAGCAATCAGACTGGGTGACCTCGGGTGGTTTTCATTCCCGGTAAATACATTTTGAAAGGGTTCTTAATTCACAGCGGATTTTTTCCCTAAAGGACGTAACGGTATATGCCCATGTATTAGGCTTAAATAATGGTACTCAAGATTTCAACAAGGAATTAGTATATAGCATTGACTATGACATTTTCGAAATATATATATATACGATTATATATATATATATATATATATATATATATATATATATATATATATATATATATACCTATATATATATATATATATACTCTGATCACTTGTCCAGTTGTTCTATGCAATCGTACAATTAACAATAGGAACCTCATTTAAACAGGATGTTATCTAACGGAGATTTTATATTAGAAAAAGGTTACAAGTTTCAAGTTAAATGCCCTCATCGTTCTGATAGTTCTTTAAAAACTTGTAACATTTTTATAAAAATCCTTAGATCTCATCCTGTTTAATATGAATCTAATTCACTCTATATATATATATATATATATATATATATATATATATATATATATATATATATATATATATATATATATATATATATATATATATATATATATATATATTCAAGTAATAAATAACAATCTGAGTATCACTTAGTCAGGAGTATATGCTTTCGAAATGCTGTTGTCTTTGTGACGAGCGTTAGTCTCAGTTTTATGGTATTTTCAGTCCATCTTCAGCTGCCTGATCTCTGAGAAAAGAAACTAATAGGAATAAAAAAATTAGGAAAAAATCCATTTTGACTGGAATGACACATGCAGTGTATCGTTAAAAAAATAATAAAAAAACTCTGTGTATTAATTTACAATTTATGAAAAAATCCAATAGTGGAAATTAGAGTCTATCCATTCAGATTAAACATGTACATAAATGATACTTTTAGAATGCCAGAGAAGATATTAAAAACTAAAATACAGTTTGTTTATAGAAAGAAAAGATAAAAAACAAGAATACATATGTATCACGGGAGAGTTTATCTCTCTAGTACACACACCAGTATCAAAAGGCATCTGAACCAAGAGATTCTGTATTCAGCGACATTTATCAAGGGATAAACATCTACTCTATATTCAGAGCTACTTTTTATCCTCAGCTTCAACCAGCACAAAAGTCGTGGGACTAAGCGATGAGCATAATGTTGGCGGTCTTTACTGTGAGTAAATAATATACATATCTGAATATAGTCGACGTAATAACAGCCATGTTTTCTTTCTCTACCTTTTTTTATTATGAACATGTACGTTTTGTGTAACAAACAAACAAACAAACACACACACACACTACACACACACACATATATATATATATATATATATATATATATATATATATATATATATATATATATATATATATATATATATATATATATATATATATATATATATATATATATATATATATATATATATGTATGTATATATACTATATGTGTGTGAGTATGTACAAATTATAAATACATAATTACAATATAAAAAAAAATATATATATATATATATATATATATATATATATATATATATATATATATATTATTATATATATATATATATATATATATATATATATATACCTATATATATATATTTGTATATAAAGACATTTTCACATAACATAGACTTAGATTAGTGGATTGCGCATTGCTTGCAGTTCCTCAGTCCAGAGATTTATGAGCTATTTAGAACCAAACTTTATCTCTCACGTGAAATATTACACCTAACATTATTCTTAACATTTTCCTCTTGGTCGTTCGCTTTGAATGATTATAATGTTTATCATAAAGTTATAGTATTTGTTTTCGTTCAAGTGAATTATTATTAGAAAAACTGCTCTTAATTATTTTTTCCATAAAGGTAAATCTTCTTCGGGTGACTTCAGATGTCTCCAGGTCTATGAAGTAGTTTTTTTTTCTTTCTTTCTTTATTTTTTCAAGGGACTGGAGAAACCAGTCTATGAAATACTTGATAGGCCAATTACTATGTATCTCAGAGAAAGAGAGGATTAAATCAAACTCTGTGACGTTGATTCTAATACCATTAATTACCAACTATTCTACATTAGTAGGTTCAATGCACCTAATCGGAAAAACAGTTATATACAAAACAATTTCAAATTTTAAAAGAGAATTTATGTCCTTTATTACATTCAAAAGTGTTAGAAAGCTGCATGTGTTATATTAGCATATCTTTTAGGATTTTCAAAACATTTGCTAATTTTTACTTACTTTCCAAATTTCTCCTATAGAATTTTACTCGTTTATACAGTTTTTAATAAATTGAAAGAAAGAAAATGAAAAGATGAGTATCATGTAGTGTCAACGCCAAATAACTCAAGTCCAAAAGAGATATGCAGATTGACTCTTATCCTCTGATGCTCCTTCTCGCTCAGTTTATCCATCTGTCCAGCTGGACTCCTGGGGCACCAGGAGATTTGGAATACCCACGCTTACTGGGATAAGAGCTAAGAGAAAGGAGGCTGGACATGAGTGGAGATTTTTGGAAAACGAAGCATAGGGAAGACATGTTTGGCCTAATTTCACAGAGGCCCTTTGCGTCACTTGGTGCTGGAGAAGAAGGTGAGATCTATCCGTATGGTTCATTTATACAAAGACAGTAATTTTATTCATATTTCTGCCTGTCCATTCGCATCTCTCTCTCTCTCTCTCTCTCTCTCTCTCTCTCTCTCTCTCTCTCTCTCTCTCTCTCTCTCTCTCTCTCTCTCTCTCTGCTACATACCAGGAGAGAACGACACAGAGAACTGCATTCAGAAAGAAGAAATGAGACTCTCCTCCTGACTGTTAAAGATAAAATTCTTACAGCCCTCCTGGGATTTATCTCCGGTCTCATTTCTCATCTCACGGAGACAGGGACACTTATTTGAAAGCACGACGGTGTCATATATCATAAACAAAAGAGTCAGACATTTCTCGAGTCGAAATGCTACGTGACTCCAGTATTTCTGTGATAAGATACCGCGAATGTTACTTTGCAGAAGTTTGCTTCACTTTCTTTCTTAATTTGTTTTGGACTTTTCCCATTTAGCCATGGCTGAAACGCCGGAGTCTTAGCAGAGGTAAGAAGGTTTAAGATAGATAGACAGGGAGAGAGAAGGAGATAGAGAGCCGAAAATAGGACTTTTTTTTTTAGGTAATGAATGATATTCATAACTCCTGATATCATTTTGTTGATAAAGATACTATTTACAAATTGATTTTACAGCAGTCTCTCTCTCTCTCTCTCTCTCTCTCTCTCTCTCTCTCTCTCTCTCTCTCTCTCTCTCTCTCTCTCTCAATTCTACATTGTTTCAATCTCTCCTCATCAGTTTCGCTGTCTTAAATATTTTTTTCTTCTTTAGTTGTTCTGGAAGTCTTGATCATTCATATCTCAGCATTTATATATATATATATATTATATATATATATATATATATATATATATATATATATATATATATATATATATATATATATACCAGGTGTTTCAGTGAGGCCCCCTCCAAGGAACAAATGGAAGTTTGAAGTTTTATGCTATAGCCTATCTCAGTACATTATTTTAAGTTTCTAATAAGCTATTTTTTATTTCCATTTCTTGTATTTTCAGACTGGTGACAGGTTAGAGTACAGCCATGGAAGAAATCAGATGGATTGACCAAATCGGGCTATAACCTTCAGAGAGGCCAGGGATGCTGGGTGCATCCTTTATTTTCACGTTCTGGATAAGCTAAATACATTAAAAGTCAATCCTTTGTTAAATGAAACTGGAACAAAAATCCATATGACTGTCTATCCTTGTGAAAAGTGAGGATGAAATCTTGGAAAGCCTGAGTCCTTTCTCAGGAGTAAAAGACATCATAGCTGAGGCAGTGGGTAGACCAAAGAAAGTCTTTACGTAAAGTGGCGCTTGAGACTGAAACAAAAGGGAAGAAGTTATAAGTGCTGCCCCTATATCGTGGTTGAAAAAATCTGGTATCCAAGCCATTTCTGTTATCCAGCAAACTAGCATCACTCAGCAACAGAGAAGACCATTACATGGTTTTGTGTTTCATTTCTTAAAGATTGGGATGAAGCTGACTTTCTCCATGTTGTCAGCATCAGATGAATTCTTCATTTACTGATCCAGAAGCCAAATCAAAAAATGACATCATTTGGCCTGCAAAGTTGGATGATATCGCGATGGCGTGCACTATCGCCGAGTCATGATATTTCTGAATGTTTGAGAATTTTTCTCTGTTTCACAGCCAAACGGTTAATGGATCATCAAGGACAGTCATGAATATAGCAGAATACTTCGAAGAAACTGTGCGTACTGGTGTATTTTCCTTTCCCTCCAAAGATCACAAAATATGTTATCTGTTGAAGAAGTGGCTCATGATAAAGCACCATGTTTCAAGGCTCTTCAACACAGGAGCTGCTTTGAACGGTGGTATCGATTTCTTCTCGTCAAGTGAATTTCCAGGTAGCTCCACTGACCTTAATGTGTGTGCTTGTTGTTATATCATAAAGAATGGTGTTGAAGCGCTGATAAGACTATGATGGTATACAAGCCTCGACGAGCCTCTGAAGAGAGGTGACGAGTGCTCAGGAAATGGACTTGAGTCTCGGCTTTTTGCGATTTGCTGAAAATCTATGCCCCCTCAGAATGCAGGCTGCAGAGAAGAAACAAATAAATACCTGTTCTGAATTACTTTTGTTTTGTCCATCTCAATTTTAGTTTATGCTGTAGGGCCTCTAATTTTCAAAACACCCTACTTTATATATATATATATATATATATATATATATATATATATATATATATATATATACATATATATATATACATGTAATATCTATATACACATATGTATTCTTTAACTATGTATATATATACACATATATTCCTTCCCAGATTTCATATGATATAATTATAATTATGACATAATTTCTATCATGTTTTCAGCCGTCTGCTTATTGATGCTATATTACTTTGCGAACACTTCTTTATACTTCTTTTCTTACTTATTCATGTTTCAATTTCGTGTTTTTATTTTATGTCTCTTCTTTCGTTTTCTTTTGTCTATATCAAATCATCTTACTTTAGCCTCTGTTGTGTTAAAAATGCTTCACCTGTTTTATGACAGCTGTACTTCCTATGCGGATAATATCAGTTTGCGTTTCGCCTTTTACACTGGCGCTTAAGGCGAACTATTGCCTTTATTTTGAATGATTTCCCGTTCCACAGAGAACAACTATTGTTGCGAAAATGTACATGGAATTATAACAACAAGATAAATTGAAGTCAGTTACGCACAACGCTAAACGTAAAAGAAACTCGCAAGATAAGTGAGACAGTGCTTCCCAAACGTTACCTGTCAAACATGCACAAAGAAAATTCTTCCAAGAAGAATAAACAACCACACCGGAAATTGGAACAAAAATATATCTATGCAAATGGAAATGAAACTCAGGCACCGGCGTGCCATGCGCATGTGTGCCCGGACACTTGAGGGATTGAAAACAACCCTTAATGAGAAGTAAATATGGCTTGGAAATCTTTGAGCGAAGGCCACCCGTGGTCATCATTGTAAGCTGCGGCAATGTTTACCTTCAGCGGAGGACAGCCTGCTGCCAAAGCTTTGCGACGTGTTTGCCATGCGTAAGATTACCTCAGCTCACCTTTTCTTTTACTGAGATTAGAAGAGTAATTTTTTTAGGAGAATGTTGACGGAATGCTGCTACGCTAAAAGGTTTACGTTGTTTTTATTTTAAGAATTTAGGAATTGATGTTTCGTGCATCTTTATAAATTAGTTTGAATTAATATTAAATTAATCGAATGCCATTGTTGCTGTTCAAAGTTTCCTCTTTTTTGAGGTGCTTTTTTTTTCACACAGAACGTTAAGAGATTCCTTCAACCTAGGTAAATCATTGTTCAGTAACGATCACCTTTTGATGTCTGGCATATGCAGATTGTCCCATACAATATTAGGTGAACATACACAAATACATTTATAGATAAAAGATATATATATATATATATATATATATATATATATATATATATATATATATATATATATCTATATACATACACATGCGTCCTGGTGATAAAAATGGGGTCTTATCCGAGGTAATAAAAAATTCTTTAGGTGATTGGACCTTTAAGTTTTCAAAGCCCTGTTTCAAAGATAGGAATCTGCAGAAGAGCTTAAAAGACTAATAAGCATATATATACATGTATACATATACAGTATATAAATACGTCCAATGCAGCACGAAGGAACGCGCGTTTGAGAATATCGCTAAGTCCACGTCGGAAGGTGAGTGAAAACTGGGGCTTTGAACAAGTACTTTCGTAGTTTATTCTACATTTTCAAGTGCACACTGAATACAAAAGAAGTTGACAGAGGTTTAAATACAAAAAATAGAAGGTGGAGGCGGGGTTACAGTTTGTTAATCTGGGCAGCATGTTCTTTAAACAAAAAAGACAGGGACAAAAAAGAATCAAGGGATAGTCAGTGGAGATTAACATTTCTGGTGCAGAGTAGCTTCAGTGAACACAGTCTCTAGCAATGTCTTTTCCGATGGTTGACCTTGTAGATAAACGTTGACTTGTCCCAGTTCATGTTGTAGCATGTGTCTAAGCCAATGATCCACAATGCCATTATTGGATAAGCCTCTTGAAATAGCATATTTGTGTTGGAGCTTCTTACTTTTAGTCCTTTTGATGTTTGTAATATAAATCTTATTACATTCTTTACAAGATGCTGTATACAATATTGCAGTTGAATTGGGTGGGCTATTCTAAAGTGATTTTATTTCTCAAAATATTATTATATTTAAATACTAAGTTAATATCAATAGTTTTAAAATGGCCTGCAAATTGCCCATTTTAAAAACTGATGTTAACAGTGACCCAAGTATAATAATATTTTGAAATAAACTAAATAAATATTGCAATCCAATATTGTACACAATATTCCTTATGAAAATATTAAGACACTGTGTCAAAATATCAGGAACTAAAGCTCCCAACACACTATGCCATTTCAGGAAGCATCAATCAATGGCATTGTGTGTAACTAAAGACGACCATGGGATGAACACAAGGATAAATCGGTTATCGGTCAACGACCATTTGAAAGAAATCTGCTAGGGCTGTGTTTCTTCAACTACTTCCACCAATGAGCCCCTACGCCTTTTTTCCTATGTGCTCAAAGAACATGCTGCCCAGATAACAAACTAACCCTGCACCCACCTTCTGTTTTGTATGTAAATCTGTCAGCTCTTTGCTGGTGAGGAAGTTGAAAATGTGAATAAACTTCAGAAATATGTTCAAATGAACAATGATATAAGTCATACATATAAATAAATTTGTATATAAAATAAATTTATATAGAATATATATATATATATATATATATATATATATATATATATATATATATATATATATAAATGTATATATGTATATATATACACACGCGCTTGTATATGTTTTTCTTTTCATCTTCACTGATATCAATGTTGGCAGATAACTGCTCACTTGTCGCCTCTTACATTTCTATCCACTCATTTTTCCCTTTCCCCACTAATCCCACGCTGACATTTATAATCCTTCATTATTCCATCATGACGTCAGTGAAGAAAACATCCCCAAAACACTAATAATTACGACAGCAATATCTAGAAGAACATAAGCAAGACATGACATCCCATAGGTGTATTTAACGAAGCGAGGAGAAGTGACAGGTGCCATGAATTAAGCCAGCATCATCGAAAGAGAGAGAGAAAAGAGTGGAGAGAGAGGAGGAGAGAGAGAGAGAAGGTGGACGAAGGAAGAAAAGAGGTAGAAAGATAATTGGCGAATTAAGAGTGATTCAGTGTGATGTCTATTAGGTATTATATCTAGCCCTAATGCCCCGTTGGTCCTTGTAGATCAGGTGTAATAGAAAGGAATGAAGATAGCACTTGAGAAGGCTAGATCTACAGGGACAAGAAGACAAAGGGAGGCGAGTTACGATAAATCATAGAAGGGGAAAAGGAAGTGATATAAATGTCCGTGATACTGGTACAGACTTGTGCGAGAACAACAATTGAATAGCAACATCAATAATTTCATTGTTTGCTTTGATATTCTCAAAATATTTTTACTTTGATGAAGATCTGAAGACGATGCATCTATATATATATATATATATATATATATATATATATATATATATATATATATATATATATATATATATATATATACTATATACTAATATATATATATAATATATATATATATATATATATATATATATGCTCTCTCACATACATCTGATCAGAAGGCATTTTTAAATATCCCTTTAAGCCACGATATTTGAAACACCTGCGCACAGGGAACGACTTAGAGACAATAATAAGCATTTAACTGTTGATTAATAAAAAGCGTATGAAACCCTGCTTCTGTTTTGGTGAATAAAAATACCTAATCTTGCGTTCACTTGTGAATGAATAACGTCATATGAGAACGACTCCTTGCACACCTATGCTTTTTTTATATTAACAATAAATTAATGTCTCATTAATGCCTCATATCAGATGCTACAGATATCTGAATATGGATCTGAAATTACATACCTGTCGAAATTCGACTTTTCAATTACAACCTATGGAAAACGTCAATAAAAATACGTAGATTCGAGGTCAGCTTGAATTCGAAAGTGGGATTTCACTGCAACAATGAAAGAAAAAAAATTAGGCAACTCTTCTACCACGGATATTCCGGAGCGAATATCATTGATTATTTATTCATGAAGCGTTGCAAACTGTCACTAACCTAAGATAGCCAGCGCTCCAGACAATTTCTTGCTACGGAAAATGATGTATAATGATGTGCTGGATACTACGGAAAATTATGTATAATGACTTGATGGATATTACTTAAAATTACATATAATAATGTGCTGGATATTATGGAAAATTATGTATAATGACGTGTTGGATATCAAGGAAAATTATGTATAATGACGCGTTGGGTAATACGGAAATGATGAATATTGACGTGCTGAATACTACGGAAAATTATATATAATGAGGTGCTAGATACTATGGAAAATTATATGTTACACTTCGGAAACAATTCTCTTTCGTTTTTATTTTGTCTTCACGTAGTTGGAGAGTCATTTAGATAAGCATAAAAAGTGCATGGGAATTAAACTGTACCATGTCTCCACAATTGTTTCCTAAACCATAAATGAATAATATTTTAGGGGCACGAATCTTGTACGTACAGGGGAAATCACTGCTTACATTGTGAAGCAGTGATTTCCCTGTACGTAAATGTGGAGGCAAACAGTGTTGAGGATGCAGGAAAGATACAATACAATAACAGAAATAACAGTGAGATGAACAGATTTTGAAGAATTTCAACAACACCCAGGTAGCGATGCTAATTTATCTAGCTTGCCTTAACAATGATGCTTACATTATAATAGACATAATTACCAGTCTTACGAGGAATAATGTCTTTTCGATGAACTCTTCCAGAGGCAACACTGTTTAAATACTAACAGGTATTATGTGACAATCTTCAGATATGCGCTTGAAAAATGCACAGTCGAACATAAGCTACTTTCATGACTTATTTAGAAATTCCACGCCTTTAATCATATCAAGGAAAATATAGCGATTTTAAAGTTATAAAAAAAACACTACTAGGTCTACATGGTATTATTTATTATAGTAGTCCAAACCAAGATGAGGAACAGAATCCAAACCTGTTAATCAAACTGAATTGTCAGCTAAGACCCAAGAAATTTGATTGACTCATCCGGCAAACCTATGGTGCGCGGCAGGACCAAATTAGGAATGTTTCCAACGCGTTCCTCTGTCTCATAAGCGGCTCCCCGTTATATAGCTGTCAATCACTGGCTAATTCATAACCATCAATCGATGTCAGCATTGACGACTTCACTGTGATGGTCCTTGTTATGGCTGATGGCAGGTATACAAAATGAGGCATGTCTAAACTCCAGGTAGAGAGACCGAGGTGGTTCCGAAGGGACTGACGAGACGGAGAGATTGAGAGATGAATAGATTGGTTGATTGATTGTGATGACGTTTAGGCTGTCAGGTCATTCAGCCCTCAAGACAGTGGAAAGATGGTGCTGGGTTGGTTAGACAAAACGATAGAGAGATCCAGAAAACAGAAAGATAAAATATATAGATAGAATATAAGGCTCTGAAGGTGGAACTGGGAGAAAACCCTACATTTGCACCAAGAAATAATGATCAGAGAGGTTGGACAGCAAGACTGAAGAGAGGAGGTGAGAATAGAGGTAAAGGAAAGGGCTGAAAAGTTAATTCAGCTAGAGACCGAGGGGATACAAGGAGAGACAAGAAGTTTATGTTAACAACAGCGATTGTCATTTCATAGTACTGAATAGCTCTGGTTATGTTTTTTTTTTATTTTGTAACTGTATTTCAAATATTTACTTTTTTATGTTATTATACAGACAAACGGACTCACACAGACACACACAACTCCCACACACACACATTACACACACACACACTTATATATATATATATATATATATATATATATATATATATATATATATATTATATATATATATATATAGTTATAGAACTAGGTGGACAGTAGGTGGAATAGGGTTTTGTTAGGTTATAACTATGGTGTTTATTATAACAGGTTTCATGTATAGTCGAAAACCCAAAGTGTTGGTTTCGACTATAACATAATATAACAAAATACTCATGTTATAATAAATACCATCGTCACAGTATAAAACTTAACACAAAATCTATTTCACTCTACTGTCTACCTACTTTTGTTCACCCGTATTTTTATATATATATACTTATATATACATATACATATATATATATATATATATAT
>NC_089763.1:20715994-20723494 GCF_040412425.1 Macrobrachium rosenbergii | reverse complement strand
GAGAGAGAGAGAAAGAGAGAGAAAGAGAAAGAGAGAGAGAGAGAGAAAGAGAAAGAGAGAGAGAGAGAGAGAAAGAGAGAGAGAGGGGGAGGAGATAGATACGGGTAAGGACAGAGAGAGGGAAAGATACCGATATAGGATGAGAGAGAGAGAGAGAGAGAGAGAGAGAGAGAGAGAGAGAGAGAGGGAGATAGATATGGGTAAGGACAAAGAGAGGAAAAGATACCGATTACGATGAGAGAGAGAGAGAGAGAGAGAGAGAGAGAAGGTGGGGGGACAGATACGGTTAAGGACAGAGAGAGGGAAAGATCCTGATGTAGTATGAGAGAGAGAGAGAGAGAGAGAGAGAGAGAGAGAGGCGGGGTTGATAGATACGGATAAGGATAGAGAGAGGGAAAGATACTGATATACTCGTAAGATTAGAGAGAGAGAGAGAGAGATACGTATAAGGACAGAGAGAGAGAGAAAGATAGATATAGGAAGAGAGAGAGAAAGATACTGATAGAGAGAGAGAGAGAGAGAGAGAGAGAGAGAAATGGTACTTATAAAGAAGAATGCCCAGTAATGGTCTCAAGCGTTTTATTATTTCGTTCTTTTTTTCCTTCTTTTTTACGGTTTCTTCCATTTTCATTGCAGTCCACTTACCTTGGCTGCCTTATTTATGGCCAATTTGGCAAATGGAATATCGAGTTGCTCCCGAATACGAAATTGGTCATTCGTCTGTTTTCATTGTTGCTGGTTCTTTATTCATTTCCCTGGAACGACTCGCGGACGCGGGTTGCTGATCTGGAGTGATTAATGGCACAATGTAATTCTTTTTGGCTCTTTTGCTACGCTCTCCGTCTTCGCCAGTAACTTAATTAGCTTTTACTTTGGTCGGTAATTGAGTGGGTAGCCACAAGTGACTGCTCTGAAGTACTGTTAATCGCCTTGGGGCTTGTTCTGTAGTTGAGTGGGTGGCCACAAGTGACTGTTCTGAAGTAACGTTAATCGCCTTGGGGTTTGGTCTGTAGCTGAGTGGGTGGCCACAAGTGAATGCTCTGCAGTAACGTTAATCGCCTTGGGGCTTGGTCTGTAGCTGAGTGGGTGGCCACAAGTAATTTCTATGCAGTAAAGATAATTATCAAGTTTGGGTTTGGTCGCTACTTGAATGGGTGGCCACAAAAGAATGCAATGCAGCAACGTTAATCAGCTTTGGCTTTGGTCGCTAGGTGAGTGGGTAACCACAAGATTATACAATGCAGTAACGTTAATCACCTTTGGGCTTGGTCGGAGGTTGAATGTGGTGGTCACACGTGATTGCTATGCAGTAACGTAAATCATCGGCTTTGGGTTTGGTCGCTATTTGGATGGGTAGCCACAAGATTATAAAATGCAGCAAGTTTAATCACCTGGGCTTGGTCGGTAGGTGAGTGGGTGGCCACAAAAGAATGCAATGCAGTAACGTTAATCAGCTTTGGGCTTGGTCACTAGTTGAGTGGGTGGCCACAAGTGATTACTATGCAATAGGATATTGTCTACAACGCTGTTCCTTCAGTCAGTACAGTTAATCAATATTGGTTTTTCATTGAACGCTTTTATGGAGGATGAGTATAACTCTTTTAGATTACTGTCAGACTTTACAACAGAGTCAATCCCGTAAGGGGATAGTGCCGTCAGTACACCTCACGCAGTGTACTGTAGGCATTACTTAAGGTTCTTTGCAGCGTCCCTGCGGCCTCTAGCTGCAACCCCTTTCATTCCTTTCACTGTACCTCCGTTCATATTCTCTCTCTTCCATGTTGCTTTCCACCCTCTCCTAACAATTGTTTCATCGTGCAACTGCCAGATTTTCCTCTTCTTACACCTCTAAAACCCTCTTTGCTCTCAATTTCCCTTTCAGTGCTGAATGACATCGTAGGTCCCAGCGCTTGGCCTAAATTTCATATTCCATTCCACTCCAACAATAAGTCAAAACAAACGTTAACATACTAAAGAGAGATATCAGGGAGTTGGGCATACCTATGCCCTTTTTATAAAAGTTGCCTGGATTAACAATCGAATTTTTAATGAAAGGTAAAGCAGAATGGTATAAAAAAAAAAAGAGGAAGGATAAGATGCATAAGAACCAGAAAAGATAGAACTGTCACTTGCAATGGAAAAGTTTTATGGAAGGGAGAGACACTTACACAGTTTGAAGGTAAGAGGCAAGAAACAATCGCTGTCACTGCTTGTCGTGTAGGTTAGAACCAGTTAACATACTAAGTAAGTGGCAGGTAACAGCAGAGAAGTATGATGTATAAGAGGAAGTGATAAAAGCTGATATAACTGAGGTATATACGATTGGCAGAAGAAGGAGAAGAAGAGAACTGGACACAATTAGGCACAATGAAATGAAAAGGGAAAGGAATCTGTGATCATTTGACACATTATAATTAGAGAGATAATTAAGGACATTAAAAGACAATATTCTTTTCTTGTCAGAAAGAGTCTTGAAACCACGATCCATTTACATAGTCATTCTTTACATCATTATTTTCCTTTAACAGACAGACAGACAAACACACAGACGAACAGAACGACTGAAACTATTAGCAGAAAGAGGAAATTAATGATTAATGCTCTTAATGAACGTATCCTCTTGACAATTCACTGCAGACGAACATCAAAACAAGCACAAATTTTTGTTTCTTTTGAAGATTACAATCCTTCATTTTCCCCGCGTGATTTGCAGTGAATAATTTAGTAAGCCTGTTATGTTGGGTGCTCTTTCAAAAAAGCACCCCTGCATCGTTTCAGACTTCGTGGATAATTTATTGGACGCAATCTGCTTTTAAGAAGCTTTTATTTTTCTTTTGAAGTTTCTCATTCTTAAGTCGAAGAGTGTTTATTCTCGTATGATTTTGTTTGTACACACACACACACACACACACACACATATATATATATATATATATATATATATTATATAGTATATATATATATATATATATATATATATATATATATATACATTACATACATATTATACATACATACTGTATATATACATATGTATATACGTATAAATGTATGTATATATATATATATACATATATACACACACATATATATATATATATGTGTGTGTGTGTGTGTATGTGTGCGCGCGCTTATGCTCGTGTGCGTGTGTGTGTACTCAAAACATCGGAAACAACAGAAAATAACTGAAGAACAACTGCGTCTGTACACACAACAGAACATAATGAATGAATGAATGCTGTAAAATCGAAACGAATAAAAGGATGCGAAAGGGAGGAATTATTGGGTAGGATGAGGTTCTCCTGACTCCAGCACATCTCCTTCGTCTGAGGTGCTTATCAAGAGGTTCTTAACGACATCACGAGGGCGCTTGATCGATTCTCGTTCGTCCAACAACTTCGTTTTCTTCTTTATTCGTTTCTCTGTTCTCTGGTCCCTTCTTCTCACACCTTTCGTCGCCCTCTCGCTCCCCGTCTCCATTCTCATTTCTTCTGGTTATGGTTTTATTTTTATTGTCGGGTGGTCGGAACGTCGACGACAAAACGAAAACCGAAAGAGAATTTCTGAAGTACGACTCCGGAATCCGGCGACCAGAAAGGGCTGTTAAACTCTACGGGTTTATCAACCCATATTTCACTATATTCTCTTACATAGAAAAAAGTATATCTTAGTGTAACCAGACCACTGAGCTGATTAACAGCTCTCCTAGGGCTGGCCGGAGGATTAGATTTATTTTACGTGGCTAAGAACCAATTGGTTACCTAGCAACGGGACCTACAGCTTATTGTGGAATCCGAACCACATTATAGCGAGAAATTAATTTCTATCACCAGAAATAAATTCCTCTTATTCTTCACTGGCCGGGTCGGAGATTCGAACTCGCGGCCAGCAGAGTGCTAGCTGAGAACGGAACCCAGTAGCCCAGCGAAGAACTTCTCTTACATAGAAAATAAAGATCTGTGTATACGCTGCTGATGTTCTTCTCCTTACTAGAGTACGAACATAAGTCAATTATTGTCCAATATTAGCGTAGAAGAGAAAAGAATTACAAGGAAAAGTGAGAAGATTTATTATGGAATTAACTCAAATGATGCAGCCATCCTGTTTAACAGGACAGAATTCCTTGTTACATTTTCGTTTTCACATACTTTGTAAGACTTTTTTTCTCATTTTACCTTTCCTCCTTCTCATTTCTTCCTCGATCGCCTCTTTCTTATTCACTTTTATCTATTTATTGAGATTATTCTTGACACGAAGCACGAATTCATTTTGATATATCTATTATTTTCTACGCTCTTCAATTACCTTCATGATTCTTATATAAAGTTTCATTTTTCAAACATCTAAGAGGCCTCCGTATCATCATTTTGCAAGTGTAAGTTAACGAATAATATGCCTAAGCATGCATGATGAATAGAAAATTTAATTAGTTTCATGGACCCAAACACTACAGAAATCATAAGTGAAGGTAAAATGAAAGACTGAAATAACCAATAAAAATACGAGGATCTCTGTATAAAACCATTGTCTTTTCTATCCACTAAAATCCATTTAGTTTTCTTTTGACCTTTTTGTTTCCCTTTCCTCCCTCCTTTTTTTTATTTTTTCCCTTTTCTTTTTTATCTGCATTTCTTTTCAACTGCCCTTCTGCCTTCTACTTGACCTCTTATTCCATCTGATTTATTCTCTTTTACGCTGTCTTTCTGTAGTCTTTCTTTTCTATCGCATTTTCCTATCACACTTTTTCTGATCTGACTCATCTCATCCGTTCGACCTATTTCCTGACCTCTTGACCCTTTTTCTTTCGCTTTCCTCCACCTCCTCTGTTTTTCCTATCTTCTCTTGACCTTTCAGCTCCTCTGTTGGAATTGCCTGCTCCCACTTGACCTACCTTTGTATAGTGTCTTTGTAGTTCTTAGAACTATTATTATACTATTAATGACCACTCAAGAAATATTTATTTTTATATTCGTTTGCCAAGTCTACTGACAGAGGATCTCTGTCTATGGACAGAGAGTTTTCTTGTGTTTGCTATTAGGTCTTCATCAATATATAACTCTATAACTCTGAAAGAAAGGAAAAGCTAGCGAGAGAGAGACAGACAGACAGACAGATAAATAATGGGAGAAAGAAATAACAATAATGAGCGGTTTAGTTATTTAGGGAAGAATAATGGAAATCCTGAATATAAGACTGAGCAGTTCATCCAATTTCTTTTTGAATTAAGGCTGAATGGTCGATACTTCAACAATACAATATATACACACATATATATACAGTATATATATATATATATATATATATATATATATATATATATATATATATATATATATATATATATATTTGTGTGTGTGTGTGTTATGTGGATGTTTTTGGGTGTCTATTTGTGTTTATGTATGTATGAATGTATAGTGCATTGATTACACGAAAATTAAAATTGACGTTAAATTCGGCTTAGAGTTTTAAAACCGAGTTTTCCCTAGTATTTGAAATAGAAGGCACACATATACACACATACACACACACGATATATACATACATACATACATATATATTATATATACTGTATATATATATATATATATATATATAAAGAAACACATACACATATATATTATCAAATTAATATCGTTTTTTCTCAGATGCGTCATTAAACAGTGGAAATTGTCATACTTCCTGTATACTGAAATATTACGAATTATGAGATTTCGATTAGAATTGTCAATTTTTAATAAGAAATTACATCTTTGCTTCCGCAACATAAATTTAGGGTTCACATTACAGTTAGTTCTATAAGGAAAGAAGTGTTTATGTAAGATAACTGCGCTTTCTATTTTCACAGAATTATTTACCTGAAGTCAACTCGGCTTAAATGTCCCAGGAATGAATGGCGTGGATGGGTCTGCTGTGAACGTCTGCGTTTAAAATGAGGGCTGGTGGTGAAGGAAACGCTTGAGTCATTGACCACACGACACTACGGTAGCGACGACCAATACGTCAGTGCCGCTGAAGCTCAAAATTCTCGAAGGTAATCGTTTATAATGGTTTAGTCTGGTGATATAACGAGAGTCTTTCCGTATGTTCAAGTGAATTTGGTAAGCTCCTGTAGAGGGCGTAAGTTCACATAGACCTAGAGCAAACTCAATACCCTTCTTGTCTTATCCTTATTTTTCTATCCAGAGACGTCGTGCCACACAAGTCTCCTTCTCTTCTTCTTCTTCTTCTTCTTCTTCTTCTTCTTCTTCTCCTTCTTCTTCTTCTTCTTCTTCTTCTTCCGAGAAACTTTCCAGGTGGATTTAATAAGTTGAAGAGTGCGGACATTCACAGAGACCAAGAACAAACAAATTGTCCTTCTTATCTTGCCTTAGTCTTCTATCCAGAGACGTTGTGCCACACTATTCCTCTTCTTCTTCACTTCTTCTTCTTCTTCTTCTTCTTCTTCTTCTTCTTCTTCTTCTTCTTCTTCTTCTTCTTCTTCTTCTTCTTCTGCGAAACTTTCCAGGTGGATTGGTAAGCTCTGTAGAGGGTGTAAGTTCACAGAGACCAAGAACAAACTAAATGTCCTTCTTGTCTTCCCCTTATTCTTCTATCCAGAGATGTCATGCTACACAAGTCTCTTCTTCTTCTTCTTCTTCTTCTTCTTCTTCTTCTTCTTCTTCTTCTTCTTCTTCTTCTTCTTCTTCTTCTTCAGCCAAAACTTTCCCGTGAGAACTGATGCTGCAAAAGATAAATTGACAGAGTAGCAGCTGAGAGACAGGAGTGCGTTCTCGCGACGTCTTTCATATGATTCCACTGGGTAAAAACTCGCCTCATTTGAAGTGGACACTGGTTTCATTTTCGTTATTTAATCATATCAAGTCTTTCATTTCGTTTGTTTTAATATTAAACATTTTGTTTTAAGGTGTTTCGTACCCTTTGTTTTATTCTGATACTTTCGTTTAACCGTTTTTATTTGCTCTTTTAATTAGTGATTTCTATTCTAATCCAATATTTGAAATACAATGGAAAA
Source organism: Macrobrachium rosenbergii (assembly GCF_040412425.1). Classification (NCBI taxonomy): domain Eukaryota; kingdom Metazoa; phylum Arthropoda; class Malacostraca; order Decapoda; family Palaemonidae; genus Macrobrachium; species Macrobrachium rosenbergii. The sequence goes on along the minus strand of NC_089763.1, from coordinate 20,716,482 downwards.
ATCTTAATTACATTAAACAAGTTTACAGATAAGTATAGACCCGCTTATTTCTTCAGCAAACTAAATTTCAATTATTTTTTTATGGAGAGGACGATTAAAAGGGGATTTTAATGACCTCAGCTGACCTCTGGAAAAATGGTAGATTATGGAAGTCAAGAAAAAGATCAAGTAAAAGGGGATTCCAAAGCTTAGCAGGGGAGAGGTGGGGGCGAGAGGGGGGGGGGAGTGGCTAAGGAACAGAAGTGTGCAGTTACTGAATCTATTTCATCATGGCGTCGATGGTCAGAACATTGACGCAGAAAACATTGTACATCAGTCGTGCTAAAGACGTCATATACAAGAGCCCATCACAAGTAACAAACTGTTGTTTTTAACTTTTAGTGTTGTATTTATAAAGTATAATCAGCAGCGAACATCAGGTTTTGGAAATAAATCCATCAGTGAAATTTTGTCAGGTACTTCAACGTTAGCAATCAATTCAGTTATAA
>NC_089763.1:20705994-20710994 GCF_040412425.1 Macrobrachium rosenbergii | reverse complement strand
TAATTTCTTTCAAATGGACACCATATTTTTTGGAAGCTTGAATTTCATGTCAAAAGCCCCTGTAGACCTGTTCCATACGAATAGGGTTCATTCCCTGAATAATAATAATAATAATAATAATAATAATAATAATAATAATAATAATAATAATAATAATAATAATACATTTAAGACTTGCAGCACCTCCAGATGAATAGGTACACAGGATAGCCACTCCATGCCCTTATTCGCCAATGGCCATAAAAATTCACAGAAAAATTAAAGATAGAAACTAAGTCTTTGTTTGTTTTTACTAAGGTCCGACAGTTACTTGTAGGAAACCAAATAATTTAGTAGCCTTTGTTGTATAAACCCTTATTGGACTCAAATGTAATATACCTACTTCAGAAAGAATTACATTGTTTCTCCTTGCACTTCCTGTCTGGATATCCAATTATAACTGGGGCAGAAAACGCAAATAGTAAGGAAAAATCTAAAAGAATAATAAAGAAATTGAATTTTCATAAAAGAGAGAGAGAGAGAGAGAGAGAGAGAGAGAGAGAGAGAGAGAGAGAGAGAGAGCACTGAGAGAGAGAGACTCCTCTCTCTCTCTCTCTCTCTCTCTCTACTCTCTCTCTCTCTCTCTCTCTCTCTCTCTCTCTCATAAGTATATGTACCTGCGTCTAATCATAATGTGCTACGGAAACACCACCTAAAATCATATTAAAGCACACTTTGATGATATGAATGATAACTGCCAGATATAAATATGGGAAATGTTTTCAGTTAAAGGAAAGGTTAACGAAATCAATGAGTAAAAAATTATACGTGACAAAAGCCAAGCAGAATACATTTCTACCTTCTAGAAAGAGTAATGGAATTGGCCGATCGCTTCTAGAGTAATAAATAAACCAAAGAGAAAGACAAGTATATTTCTACGTGAAAAAGTTGTGCCCCTTTTAACTCTCTTGAGAATGAGACTAATAACTTTTGCAACACAAACATCCGTCTCGATCCTCTGCGGACCTCGTTCTTAAAGAGCTCTTATTGTTATGGTGGCGCGTTCACTTCTCACGATTTCATTGGAGTTGCGTTCCATTTGTCATCTCTTGGAAATGTTGCATTCTTTGTAGATAGATTTACATGAGACTACGCTTTCTTTTCGTGTTTAGTGCATGTGGAATAGAACAGCTAATTTGCAAAAGGACTCCAGTGTTTTCGAAATACATGTTTTAGCTATTTTTATTAACATACGACTGAATACTCACTTTGCTAGAAGTTATGTTTTAATCTTAATGCCAATAAAGAAAGGTGCGTATTAGTATAACTACATATGAATATATTAATGTATTGATCTTTTTCGGTTATTACATATTTAAATGAGAAGCCAGGTTACTAAGAGGTATAGCAGCCATGCTTCTGAAAATTAATTTTTTATAAATATATTTCTTGCATGTGTTTAATAATTTTAAGATTTAGTTTTGTATTAGAAGCATATAAGTTCAAAATTTTCATACAAAATACGTATTGAAAATGAAGTATAAGTATTTATTTAAATACTGTTATCGTGAAAATTCTTTCATATATAATTATTATCTCTATGGAAGACTTTTATTTGGTAGAAATCATGTTATGGATAAGTTAATGGGTGTTGTAATCCCATAAGATTTGTTTATGGATACAGTGTAATAAACCACACTATTTTCACTATATTTTCACTAATATCATAAAGCTCTACAAAGACCTTTCAATGTCTTTCAAAGTAAATAAATAAAGAAGTGTTTCTTTCAATCATCCCCGGAAAAGAAGCCAAAGAAAAATAGCCACAGAAGGGTGTAATCACTTGCATAAGTTTTCCCCCGAGCAAATCAATCTTCGGCTCCATTATGTGGCTTCAAGCTCATAATTGACTTCGACCATTTGTATATTTTTTTCCCCCATTTCTGGGAAATGTTCCAGGCTCATTCATTTGGTATTTGGATTTCAGGAACCGTGCCGGCAGCTGGAGAGAGAGACCCAGTCAGTTTTAGTTTTCTGTAAAAGAAAACTATTGTGCCGGCTTTGTCTGTCCGTCCGCACATTCTTCTGTCTGCACTTTTTCTGTCCGCACTTTTTCTGTCCGTCCTCAGATCTTAAAAACTACTGAGGCTAGAGGGCTGCAAATTGGTATGTTGATCATCCGCCCTCCAGTCATCAAACATACCAAATCGCAGCTCTCTAGCCTCAGAAGCTTTTATTTTATTTAAGGTTAGAGTTAGCCATAATCGTGCTTCTGGCAACGATATGGGATAGGCCACCATCGGGTCGTGGTTAAAGTTTCATGGGCCGCAGCTCATACAGCGTTATACCTGGACCACCGAAAGATAGATCTATTTTCGGTGGCCTTGATTATACGCTGTAGCGGCTGTACAGAAAACTCGATTGCGCCGAAGAAACTTCGGCGCATTTTTTACTTGATTATTGTGGCAAGGAATTGTGGTTTCAATTATGGTTTTAATCAACATTACCGGGACTTGACATTACTGCTCTGGGCTTCTGTAACGCCAGCTAAAGTAATAATTCTGACACTTCTTGGTGCTTGTAGGAACTGTGCTTCAGAGTAAAGAAAAAATTATTCGGCATACAAGCTTTCTGAATACAGCTGAAGCTGTAATTTAATCAGTTCCTAGTGTGGCTAAAGATTTCGGAGTTCTCGCTCGTCTGAAATCTTCGGTAATCCTTCCAGAACAAGGTTTCGAATATAATCTCATATCTTTGGATGTCACATGGAAGGAAATTTTCTGATGCTTTGTGTGACGTTATTGATGTTGTGTCAATACGCTATGTTAAAGTTATTTTCTTTGCTTATTTGAAGTGTGTGTCTCCAAGCAAAGTTACCACTGAAAAAAAAAAAAGACCACAGGGTAGGTGGGGGATCTGGGGGACAGGGGTGGGGAGACAGAAGCCCCGGGTTCCAGCTAATAATAATAATAATAATAATAATAATAATAATAATAAAATAATAATAATAATAATAATAATAATAATAATAATAATAAGATCATGTAGCAAAAAAAAAAGAAAAGCCTTCTTGAAGTACGCGATCTCTCGAAGTCTTTTAAACCATAGTCTTTGTTTCCCCCTAGAGTGAAAAACTCCTTTCCCTTTCTGGTTTTCTTTCCCCCATGGTATATTTTTTTCCTCTGTGGCTGAATTTTTCTCAGCTTCGGTAGATTGCGCAAGATAGCAGAGACTTTTGCCCGCACTTCTAGGTGAGCAGCGCTAATGGAATTAAGAAGTTTTCCTCGGGACGGCTTTCCTTAAGATCGCTTTCATCTTTTGAAGCCTGGAGAAAGAAGACTCTCGCTCCCCCCTCTTGCTCTCTGGGGTTTTTTTTTTTTTTTTTACACTTTTTTTCGTCATTTTTTTTTTATCGAGTGTTTTACTTTTTTTTTTGGCAGGTACTCCTGATTTTCTCTTTTTGTTGCTATTTCATGTATTTTTTTTTTTATCATTTCTTATCCGCTGTTGTTTATTTTTTAGATACTCCAAATATTCTCTATCTGTTTCTATTTCCTGTATTTTTTTATCATTTCTTATCTGCTGTTGTTTTTTTTCTTGCAAATACTCCAGATTTTCTCTATTTGTTCCTATTTCTTGCATTTATTTCTCCTTTCTATCATTTCTTATCTGCTGCTTTATTTTTTTCAGGTGCTCCAGATTCTCTATTGTTGTTCTTATTTCTTGCATTTTTTTTAAATGTTTACCGTCGTTTCTTATCCGTTGTTGTATTTTTTTTCAGTTACTCCGCATTTTCTCTACTTTTTACTATTTCCTAAATTTCTATTTTACTTTTTGCATCATTTTTTTATCTGTACTTTTTTCAGATACAGTACTCCAGATTTCCTCTATTTGTTCCTATTTCCTGCCCATTTTTTTTTTTTTGCACTTTTTTACTATCGTTTCTTATCTGCTGTTCTTTTTTTTTTAGTTACTCCAGATTTTCTCTGTTTGATTCTATTTCCTGTAAATTTCCCATCATTTCTTATCTACTGTTTTATTTTTTTCAAGTATTCCCGTTTTTTCCTGTTTCCTTTATTTCTTTCATTTTATCATTTCTTAAGAGCTGATATATATATATATATATATATATATATATATATATATATATATATATATATATATATATATATATATATATATATATATATATATATATATATATATATATATATATTTTTTTTTTTTTTTTTTTTCTGGGACTCCAGATCTTCCCATTTGTTCCTATTTCCTGCTTTTTTTTACTTTTCCATCATTACTTATCAGCAGTTGTATTTTTTTTAGGCACTCCAGATTTTCTCTATTTGTTGATGTTTCCTGCAATTTTTTTTTAACTTTCTGCATCATTTCTTATCTTCTATTGTAATTTTTCAGCTACTCCAGATTTTCTCCATTTTCACTATTTCCTGATTTTTTTTTTTTTTTACTTTTTCCATCATTCCTTTTCTATTGTATTTTTTTTTTCAAGTATTCAAGATTTTCTCTATTTATTCCTATCTCCACTCAAGATGATGTTACATTTTCGGATTTTTTTTTTATTTATGTTATCAACCGACATGGGCGCCTTGCCACATGCAACCCCGTTCGCTTTTATCTTTTTTATCTTTTTTCTCTCTCACTTCTTTTTCTATTTTCCCCTGCTTTCACTCCCTCAGTTTGAGATCATAAGGAGACATTGCCTTTAACGGGAAAAATTTTTCAAAGCTTTTCTCATAAATTCAAATCCCTAAAGATGCACATCTCTCTCTCTCTCTCTCTCTCTCTCTCTCTCTCTCTCTCTCTCTCTCTCTCTCTCTCTCTCTCTCTCTCTCTCTCTCTTGTGCGTGCTGTACAAAAATTGTAATCTGTCAATTTAATAACATTCTATTCGATTACCTTATCTGGAGAAACGGTTTAGATTAAAATATGAAATATTGATTTCAGGGAAGATAGGAAAAGATTCAGTGTAAGAACTGGCTTTCCAAGATTGATCTGATTTGAGG
>NC_089763.1:20550994-20700994 GCF_040412425.1 Macrobrachium rosenbergii | reverse complement strand
GCTACATTTTCATTACAATAATTAGTCGAAAACCGAATGGGAAAGAAGCTAATATACAAAGCAGATCAGCTAAGTCTGGAAAGTATAGATACAGAAACCTGGAGAAGTATGAATGCAGAGCCTGGAAGAAGTATGAATGCAGAGCCTGGGAAGTATAGATGCAGAGCCTGGAAGTATGGGTGCAGAGCCTGGGAGAGAAAGTATGAGATGCAGGAACCTGGAGGGTATGGATGCAGAGCCTGGGAAGTATGATGCAGGAGCCTGGAAGTATGGATGCAGAGCCTGGAGGTATGAATGCAGGAGGCCTGGGAAAGTATAGATGCAGGAGCCTAGGAAGTGTATAGATACAGGAGCCTGGGAGGAGTATAGATGCAGAGCCTGGAGAAGTATAGATGCAGGGAGGCCTGGGAAGTATGAATGCAGGAGCCTGGAGGTATGGATGCAGGAGCCTGGGAGTATGGATGCAGAGCCCTGGGAGAAGTATGGATGCAGAACCTAGGAGGGGTATGGATGCAGAGCCTGGAGAGGGTGTAGATGCAGGAGCCCCTGGAGAGTATGGATGAGGAGCCTGGAGCAGGGTATAGATGCAGAGGAGCCTGGAAAGTATAGATACAGAGAGGAGCCTGGAGAGTATGGATGCAGAGCCTGGGAAAGTATAGATACAGGAAACCTGGAAAGTATAGATACAGGAAACCTGGAAAGTGTAGATACAGGAAACCTAGGAAACTGAATCAAAGACAAAGGCCTCAACTGACACGCTTGCACATTATTGCAGAAGCTGTTATCCATATAGGATTCTCGTCGCCTTTTGAGAGAAAACAAAAGCGAATCTGCCTCTACATCCTGACTGATCCCCTGAACTGCAATCCAGTCACAGAAATGAAGACGGCAGAAATCCACCTCACAAATACTGACACACTTTCTCTCTTTCTCCTTCTCCCGGAAATGGATACGAATCGAGAACGAGAAAAATTACACGTATGCTCTTGTACACGAGGACTGATTCAAGAGGTTACGGTACCATTACTCTTTAACAGGGCTGCTTGGAATACCCGAAATGTTATTGATTTCAGTTATGAATTAGATTCTCGCCTTCATTAATCCCTCGTCTGAGTGGGCATCGAACTCGTAAAAGAACGCACACGAAAAAGGAAAAAAATACGCTTTAATAAATCTCAAGAATGACAACATGAAGTTGAGAGAGATTTCTCTTCAATTTTACTTATTAGAACCGCTTTTATTTTCCTTTTTGCATTGGAACATAGTTTAACAAGCACGTTCTCTCTAGGAGTTTAATGATGTAGGACAGATTTGGCACTTTAACTGAAATCTCCATTCATGTTGCATATTAAGCATATTATTATTATTATTATTATTATTATTATTATTATTATTATTATTATTATTATTATTATTATTATTATTATTATTATTATTACTGCTGCACCAGAAGAGTTTAATTTGTATTTAAGTTTTTCTATTTTTCCAATAATTCCTTTTCCTGTGAAAGAAGGATCACTTACTAATTTTCCTGCATTCATTTCCTGAAAGGGAGGATACAGATAGATACATTCAGGAACGCTTTCATTTTACATATATAAATATACAATCATTTATGCAGACAGGAACTTTAAAACATGGCCGTTAATGTTTCAGTGCAATTGAACACAGAATGGGCTCAACGAAAATTAGGAATGTCTATATCTATATTATTGAACTGAATACCTTCCGAACGTGGCTGTACACTCCCTGTCATGAAATGAATATAGGGCAACTGTTATATGATCTTTTCCCGAAATAAAAAGGAATTAATAAAAAAACAGAGATCCCTTTAGTGAAATGAAAATAGGGCAATTGTTATATGATCTTTCTTCTATAGAAAAAGGAATTGATAAATAAAAGAGAAACTATCGTGAACTAAACTGCTGATGCAGCCACCATTTTTAATGAAACATGTTTGCGAGAGCCTTTTTCGAAAATATTATCATTATAATTGTTATTACTATAGGCAGCAGCATTAGTATAACATAATAAGGATAACGCAGTCTTCAATTTAGATTATTATTGTTATTACTATAGGCAGCATCAGCAGGGTAACATAATATAGGATAACGCAGTCTTCAGCCTAAACTATTACTTTGATCAATTTCATGTCAGTTTTTCAATGAGAGCTCAAAAGCTATTGCAGTAAAATAGTTTATAATAAAAACACAATTACTTTTCGTTATGAAATCCTTGTAAATGATCGAACAGATTGGCAATTAGGGGTAATTACTTATTCAAGGTAATCAGTCGCGTAAGTGTGCCATCAAAGGAAATCTAATAAGATAGCGAATCATGCATCACCCTCACTTTTAGTGCATTTTCGATATTACTTCTCTCTCTCTCTCTCTCTCTCTCTCTCTCTCTCTCTCTCTCTCTCTCTCTCTCTCTCTGACTTCCTTTCAGTATGCTATTAACTAATACGCATTGGCTTCCCCAAATAATAAATTCTCTCTCTCTCTCTCTCTCTCTCTCTCTCTCTCTCTCTCTCTCTCTCTCTCTCTCTCTCTCTCTCTCTCTCTCTCTCTCTCTGAGTTCCTATCTGTATGCCATTAACTAATGCGCATTTGCCTCCCCCAATAGTAAATTCTCTTATCTTTTTCTATTCTTTACCCTCCTCTCTCTCTCTCTCTCTCTCTCTCTCTCTCTCTCTCTCTCTCTCTCTCTCTCTCTCTCTCTCTCTCTCTCTCTCTCTCTCCGCGTAGCTTTTAATATGCCATTAACCAATGTGCGTTTGCTTCCCCCAATAGTAAATTCTCTTATCTTTTTTCCATCCTCTCTCTCTCTCTCTCTCTCTCTCTCTCTCTCTCTCTCTCTCTCTCTCTCTCTCTCTCTCTTCGAGTGGCTTTCAGTATGACATTAACTAATTCGCATTTGCTTCTCTCTCTCTCTCTCTTCTTCTCTCTCTCTCTCTCTCTCTCTCTCTCTCTCTCTCTCTCTCTCTCTCTGCTTCTTAATCTGTTAAATGTCTATTTATTCTTTTTTATTCTCTTTCTTTGAAAGTTTTTTCTGTGTCTCATCCTTAATATATCTCTCTTCTTTTTTCTTCCTGAAAAAAATCTGCCTTCTCTTCATTTCAAAGCACCTTTCTCACATTCTTCTTTTTTCTGCTTTTCTTCTTCTTCCACTATAACCCTCTCGTTCTCCTTCCTCCTCTTACACTAAAATCTTCTCGTTCTTCCAACTCCTCTTCTTAGGCTATAATCTTCTACCCTTTACTTCCATAAAATCATCACTTTCTTTCTCCTTATCTTCCACTTATTTTTTACTCGTTCATAGTCTACAAAAATCATCTCGTTCTTCTTTCACTGAATTCTCTTCTTCTTCTTCTTCTTCTTCTTCTTCCACCATAATCCTCTCGACCTTCTTTCACTTCCACGAACGTCTCCTTCCTCCTCCTCCTCCTCCTCCTCCTCCTCCTCCTCCTCTTCTTCTTCTTCTTCGTATTCTTCTTCTTCTTCTGCCACTAAAATCTTCTCATTCTCTTTCCTCTCCTTCCACCACAACCCTCTCGTCCTTCTTTCCCTTCCACGAACGTCTCCTCCCTCCCCTCCCCCCTCCTCCTCTCTCCTCCTCCTCCTCCTCCTCCTCCTCCTCCTCCTCCTCCTCCTCCTCCCCCTCCTCCTCCTCCTCCTCCTCCTCCTCTTCTTCTTCTTCTTCTTCTTTCTTCTTCTTCTTCTTCTTCTTCTTCTTCCCGTGCCACGGGAAACATATTGCTCGACGCACGCATATCTCATCAATACCCAAAAGAGCGAAAAGGAGTCATTTCCTTTTGCCAGGTTTCTTATCTCATTTCCCATCGGTCCTTATTGTCTCTGCCCTTCTTACGAAGGTCAATACTGTATGTCATCAGAGAACCGATAGGAAATGAATTCCTTCTCTTTACCTGCATCTCCCCTCCCCCCCCCCACACCCTCTCCTTCTTCCCATTCCATCCATCCCACAACCGCCAATCCTGAAACTACGACAAAAACATTTTGAGGATGGAAGTTGCCGTTGTGAAATGGGACGAAGGAAGGAAATGATACCTTCCAGGAAAGAGAGAAGAGAAAAATGGAAGGAAAATAGAGGACGGTGTAAGAGGGAGACAGAGAAAGGGGAAGAGAATAGAGAAAGATGGAAGATTAAAAAGGGAGAAGGGGAGTAATGTAACGCAGAGAAAGAACGAGAGACACGACGTAGAGGGAAAGAGAGTAGAATTAGATAACGGTGTAAGAGAGACTCGCCCCTTTATTTAAGCCTTTTATTGCTATCTCATCACTAGTTCTATTATTACTATTACTATTAGTTGTTGTTGTTCCTGTTGTTGTTAGTTTTGTTTTTGTGGCATTTTTAATAGCGTAAAAAACGTAAACAAAACCATCGTCTTAAAGTCTAACACATCGGCCTAGGCACCTACACAATGTACCGAAATCATCCGTTTACACAGAGGCTATTCATTTCAACAACGTTTTCAAATCATTCGTTTAGACCCCGTACACCCAGTGGGCTTTTCTCCTTTGAATCAAAATCTCTAATAGCGCTCCCCCGGGTATTTAGTAGGCTTAAAATCCCTCGCAGATGAGAGAAAACAGAGATGCGATGTCTTCAGCATCATCGATAGTCCACTCGGGATGGAGGATGCTAATGAGTTTGCCTGTAATTAGATGTGTGATGTCGGATGCTGGCAACTGACGGCCCTTCAGATCTCATTCAGCCTGCCTTTAATGAAGTCTCCTTACGTCGGGTCGCATTCTAATGGAGAAGTAAGGGCGCGCAGGACATGCGTTGGAATGCACATCAGCTCCGATGGATGCTCGTATGACTTGACAGTTTGGAAATACAAGTTTCATTTCTGAAAACAAAGCTGAAACATTCTCTCAGATCAGGTATTCTGAAACAGATTAGAAGTCTGCTCACAGACCAGGTATTCTGCAACGAATTATAAAACTTTTAGGCTAGTATTTTAAAACTAATATTGTATGTTCCTTCTTTATAGCTGTTCTGAACTGTCCAGAAACCTCCTCTCAGATTAGATATTACGAAATCAGTCAAAACTCTCTGTGATTCAGTATGATGAAGAAAATAAAAACCTCCTAAAAAATTACTCTCAAACCAATTTCAAACCTTCTCTCAGTCTGTGTTCTGAGAAAAAAGAAACTCGGAAGCCTTCTTCCATATCAGGCACTCCAGAAATAGGAGCCTTCTCTCAGACTAGGTCTGAAAAATTAAGATTGTAAACCTTCTTTCAGTCCAGAAATTTTGAAACAGTTCAGAAGCTTTTCTCTTCTCACATACCAGGTGTTCTGGAAGGAATCAGAAGCATTCTATAAAATGAGGTAGTCTAGCATGAAGCTGGCCCCTCAATTTTCATCAGCAGGTAAGCTTTAAACATGTGGTGACCATTAGCATTTTCGTCCTGCTCTATAGGGGCAAGCAATTAGGGAAAGTGCTCTGCCTACCTCTCCAAAAGGCTCATTCTCCCATAGATAGGCCGAGTGGTTGTCTAGGAAAAAAATCTCTAGAGGCCCAAGTAATGGTAGAGACACAGTCTGACAGGTATTAGGAGCAGCCAACATGTGAACAGGTGGTTAATGAAAATGATCATGAAGGCTGAAATATCTGCATTATTTACAATTTCTTATATGAAAACTGATCCTAAGAACTTTTACCATACCTTTCTTCACTGAGACTTAATGGAAACTGGTCTCTTACATCAATTTACTTTAAACTGGATAAGTTTCCTCCAGTTTGACACAAACCACGAAGAATAAGTAAAAAAGAGGTAAACAAAAGAATCTTGCCACTGAATCTAGAAACAGGTTTTTTGTAAAAGCAAGAAATCATCTAAGAATAAAATCGTAAGTCTCAGCATACAATGCTTGTTCTCAATACAGAAATAAAAAAAAAATCAGGAGAAACCACATATAAAAAAAAACTAACATCCTCTGCGACGAGAAAGAAGGAAAAAGGGAAAAGAACAAAAATCAAGATGGGAAAATGTTTACAAAGGAGGGTAACGGTTTCTCTCGAAGTACAGAATTAAATTGTACCGCCTGAACCCCTAGTTATCTCTGAAGGTAAAGAGGCAGACAGTGTTTGAAAGAGAAAAAAAGAGAGAGAAGGAGGGTGTTGGGGAAATAGGGTATAGGAGTGATGGTGGTGGGTGGTTGAGGGGAGGGGGGCTTGGAGGGCCGGGGGATGCTATTTGATAGAAGAACGGAGGATGTTCAATATTGCTGTCAGGTTGTCACAGACATCAACAGTCCGCTCCCACGATATTGGCTCTCGATTGGTATGTAAGGGAGTCCTGACTTGGGTGCCAGCAGGAATTCCTGCACATAGGGGACTGTTGGGGGGCCGGGGGGGAGGGGGATCCCGGGTATGTGCTGTGCTGTGTGTGTGTGTGATAGCTTCCTTGTCTTCGAAGTGCCCATTCCACCTGTCAATAACACCGGCAACCTATCAAATTCCTATATACCGGTCACGTTACTATCCGTCCTTCCTGAAGTGGTAGGGTGTAGTGTCAAAGGCCGCTTGTTTGATCTGTATTTTGTGATGCAGTCTCCTCTGCAGGATGCTTTCTTATGCCAGGATGACCTACAATTTCAATATTAGACTTACAAAGTATTTTCTTACGATATTTATTTTTTGATAATTCAAAATAAATTTTGGTCAGAACTGTGCCTTTTTTATATTTCGCCAGATAAACATCAGAGAATAATCTGTAATAATTTTTTTTTTTTTTAGATAAACCTTACGAGGTCTTCTAGCCAAAGAAAAATCTTCATTTTACCATTATAACAATTCTATGGAAATAATGTCCAGCTTTATGTTGTAATAATCTGTTTCACAAGCAACCCTGAAAGGTTCTTTAATATAGGAAATATACACATGCCCATGTACACACACACGCCTACGCATATTATATAAATACACACACACACATATATATGCATATACATACATATATGTATATATGTGTATGTATATATATACAAATATATGTGTGTGTATATGTGTATATATAAAATATGCTTGGGCGTGTGTGTGTGCATGGGCATGTGTATATTTCCCATAATAAATAACCTTTCAGGGTTCCTTGTGTAGTAGATTATCACAACATAAAGCTGGACAGTTTTTGTAATATTATTTTCGTATATCAGGAAGCTCTTAGAGAAATTATATTATGCAGGAGATTCAAAATCCAGCAGGTCACTCTTCAAAAACAAATCTTACTGTACGTTTACATTTGAAAGAAAATTCATACACAATACACATATATATATATATATATATATATATATATATATATATATATATATATATATATATATATATATATATATATATATATACACGCTTGGTATGTGTATGTGTCATTTTCTTCAAAATGTAAACATACAATAAGATTTGTTTTCAGTGGCCTACTGGAATTTGAATCTCCTGCACAATATAATTTCTCTAAGAATTTCGTGACATACAAAAGGTAGATACTCCCTTTTCATGCTTACAAAAATAATATTATAAATTATATAAATGTCATTTCGAGTTAATGGAAATGCAATATTGGTGGAAAAAGAGCAGTATAATTGCAAAGTTACAAATATATTGCAACTTGTCTACAATACAGAAATGCAAATTTTTTCCGAAAATAACAAGACTAAACTTTAATACTTCTTAAGGGAAGCACGTAGGATTTCCGTTCAGTCCGAATATAATACCGTGTTAAGTTGTCTGATCAGGAATATGATTGCAAAGTTTCAATATGTTGATTGGCTTTTGATACATCTATGTAGCATTCAGTGCAAATACTTAAAAAACACCAAGAGCTAGCCTTGGGGTTTTGGGAGAGTTCAAAGTTGACGTTTACCTTAAACTTTTAGGCCCTTATTCATAATCAACAAGACCATAACCTTTGGTGTTTTGGGAAGTCAGTGCTGACTTTTCGTTTAAACTGGGCATAATTTTGTGCTTTTGGTGATTACAAACCTAAACGTACTTTAATGAGTCTGTATGAAATAATGATGGCGAGTCAGTCGAGAAATTATAATCAACTAACTTCGTCTAGAGGAAAAACTATAAAAATCAGCACCGATTATCAGGCATAATTTGACTGTTTGTGACGTGAAGGAGCCCTCCTGCTAAAGCACAATATATATTCCATTCAGTCTTCATTCAATGTAAACAAAATCTTTATGAGAACGCCAACGAATTCAACTCTCTTACTATCAGTGTAAACCTTTCACAGTAAGATTATCTTTCCTTAAGCATTTTTAAAATGCTTATGGATATATATATATATATACACACACACACACACGTGTATGTATATATATATATATATATATATATATATATATATATATATATATATATATATATATATGTGTGTGCGTGTGTGTAACAATATATGTGTGTGTGTGTGTGTGTGTGTGTGTACTGTAAGCTATTTTGTCCTGGAATACATTGGAATATTTAGTGGTGATGTTACATATTGAACGCTGTCTTTCATCTTTTCAGTTTTAATATATTCAAATGTATATAAGAAAATCACAAACTTTTCAAAATTCTTGTTGATCTGAATTCATAAATCGAATCATCAAGAAGTTTGAAAGTTCTGTGGATACTGAGTACGAAAAAAGGCAAATGAGTCCTTCATTTACTGGCATACGTCATAAACGTTACTAATGGAATATAACATAATGGTAGACAAATAAAATTTTCACGCAAAATTCGTAAACAGACGACTTGGTAAAAGAAAAGCATAAAATCAAATAATAATAATAATATAATAATAATAATAATAATAATAATAATAATAATAATAATAATAATAATAATAATAATAATAATGATAATAATAATAATCCACTTTGAAGGTTAGGCACACTATATGGAAGAGAATAATATCAACAAACTAGTTCAAAATATTCCTCTACATTCATGATAACAAAGATAAAAAGTTTTGGAATTAGAACGATAGACTGATAGATCAAGTATGAGGCTCCATTTGAAGAAAATCGTATCGTAAATAATTGTGATAGTGATAAGTAAAAGCGAATGGCAAGGTACTTAACTTCCAGCAAAATTTTACTGTAAGAAATCAACCAAGTTATCCAATCTCACTGACAGTTTACAGTATTTACAGTGAATGGGAAATGCGTCAGGAGGAAAGTCATTTGCCACAAAAGTGCATTATATAAACTTTAAAAAATCTCTTAATAATAGGAATAATTTATAGTAAATTGCAAATTGTATAAGGTTAAGTAGGTTTCGATGGAAAAAAAATGAGCAGGTTCATCATTGTTGTAATCTTCATTATCATCATCGTCGCCCTTGTTTATTTTTAAGACTCTATTTCGGAAGATAACAGGTACACCAATCAGGCCTCATTTGTAGTTTATACTTTTTCTAATAACTTCTTCCTTTGACTACCTGTCATTTAAAAGGTATATTAAGTACGTAAACAGTGAAGTTTATAGCTTTATAATAGTCTTTCATAAAGTTACATTTTCTATGATACTTATTTATTACGTTTTCTATAATTTGGTTACTGAGGTCTGCGTGGGAGTCTAAAGACAATTTTTCACTACAGCCAAAACAGGTTCCAAGAGTTATAATGAAATAGACATAGCCCTAAGCAAGATTTTTAGGAGTGAAAACTCTCAGTAGTAACTGCTATACACCATATTATAGATTTTAACTCTGTAAATAAGAACGTACTGTAGAATTTATGAGAGATTATAGAATTTAACTGAAAGTCATCGATGAAACTGCAGGGTAGAATGCAGAGCAAAGGTCGTCACTAACGAATAAAAGGAGAAGGAAGGAGAAGGAAACGATCTTGAGAATAGAAACATTATTCTTTGGTAATGATGCTTTGGTAAGAGCAAAAAGGGTAGAGAACGCAAAACATTCTTTTCTAATTATGTAAAAATCTCTCTGAGCGGGTTTTCTATGGTGACGTCCATTTTCTTTGCCTCTAACTGCTCGTCACACCTGTCGTGTCAGGTCATGCAGATCCAATCATTTTAAACTATGTATATAATTATTTACCTGTCTCCAATTTTGTATATCATGCATTCTTCTTTCATAGGCATCAGATTGTATTCAACTCCATTTTTGTCCATTTGTATAATTCAAAGTGTATTCGTTCACTTTATTTATTATTAATTATTATCGCCCTCAGGTCACCTTGTTCTCATTGTATCCCGCGGCGTGACGTCAGTCACTTCTGCCGCTACCTGGAAGCAGAGCCCACCTGGGTCACCAATAAATCGGCAGTAAATTTTTCTGCTCGTTTGTTTCGCACCTCTTAAAGATGCTTTGATAACAGCAAAAAGGATAGAGAACGTAAAACATAATGTTCAGCTCGACAGAAACAGGGGACAGGTGTGGAGCAGACATAAATAAGGAAAATACTGGTATTGTACAATTTATTACGAAAAATAAGCCAGATCACATAGAAGGAATGAAAGTATTGCATCGTAAACCTTATTTTGGAATTAAATTAGACAGTGGGACTAGTGTGAGTTCAGAGAAATGTCAAAAGAGAGACTGATTCTTTATTATTCTCGACAGGTGTTTATAAAACAAAAAGCGGACGGACAGAGTAGCGGGCGACCCAGGCCCCACCGCTGCGTCCATACAGAATTTGTGTTTTTCTGTTAAGCATAAAATAGCCTACAAGCCTATTCGTTACATGGTATATAAAGGTAGATACATATCGGCGGAAAGGCCGTACAATAATTCATAAGATGAAATTTTTACATAAAGAATCTGAAATAAAGACAGGTAATATGCATGACGCGATTAATGTACATCTGAAGGGAGAAACACAAGAAAGGAGAGGCACGATTTGTCGCCCTTAAACTATTATAATCAAAACTCAAGAAAAACACGATGAAATGATTGATTAAGCCCACAAACTAGCAAACTTAATATATGCAGTCATCCAGAAAGTAACGAAGTAGTGAGAAGAAAAGCATTTTGGGAAATTGTCTCAATTCCTTCCATTCTGACGGAATGAAAAGAATAAATCTAAGATAATTAGGAACTAAAAAGGTGCAGAAGATTGAAAATGGGGATAAAATGATACATTTATTGTTACATAAACATAAGAGAGAGAGAGAGGGGGGGGGGATCTCCAATTAAAATAAGGATGGTAAATGAAAAGCTACAACCTATAAATGGTGTATTACGTGGTAAAGAAGAGACGTAGAAAAAGATAGTCTTGGGCATACAAAAAGCGAAGAGAAGCTCTATAACTAGCAATAAAGTATATGGAATAGTTAAACCTTGACACGTGACATCAAGGAAATAGTAGGCTGAATGTTAAAATAAAATTTATTGTATAGGAAAGATACAAGAGAAGCATAACTATACGAGAATGCTTTTGCATGTGTTAATTATTTTTCAGAGAAAAAGTAATATGTCATGATAATGACTACTGTTCACTTTCTTGGAAATTCCGTATGAATTAATTTGTTCGTGTAGTCTAAGTAAATACTGTAATTGTTCAGGTTTTGGTGATTATAGGGCAATAATTGTTACTATAAGTACCTAGTAACAGCTAATTGGGTTTGACGTTGATGGTCAGGTAGTAACAAGCCGGGTGTGGCTGACGGGACATTGGAGTTGTGTGAGAGCTCGTTTCAGAACAACTTCTTTTGTAAACGATTCCGAAATAAAATCCAGCAGCAAGGGACTAAGAGGAGTTTTAATGTTTACGACCTCCTACTCTTCATATCATACATAACACTGAACATAATAAAGAGACATATAGTAATGTACGATGCGTCAACTAAACTTTTTGTGAATATGTGGTAGAAGATCAGATGCATTTTTACGATATTTTGCAGGAAATATAGAAAAGAGTGAAGTGACCTACGGTAGTTCAACTTATTACGATGATGAAGCATCTAATGCCATATGTGGAAATAACAATAAAAAATGAGGTGCAGTTGCAAAGGGAAAGAAAACTCGCCGCAAAACCTGAACCAGTAAGCAGCGACAAACCACGGAATGAAATGACAAGTCTACGTTAATTCACAATTTTTGGAGGAAGCCATTGATTTACACCAGTTATTAACGCCCGGAATCAAGGTATGGGTTTAAATATAAAATTAAACTGACCTTCATGTAGCCTAGGCTCTTTTAATAAGGCTGACTGGTATACTAGAGGGGATTGCTGTGCCTGATTGTTTGTTTACTTGTGTTTTGTCTTGTCTTTAAGGATTGAAAGTTGGCTAATGGTATCTTAGGCGAAAGCAGCTTTAATTACATAAAAATTACCTTAGACCATTATTGGGTAATTCAGAGGATTAGCCCATTATTTCATCGTCAGTAGAATTTTACTTTAAACCATTGTTGCATTTTGGGTAAAATTTTACAATAAACCAATATTGAATTTCGGATAAAGTTTTACTTTTATTCAGTATGCATTTCGGATAAGACTACTTTAAACCAGTAGGCTATTGCATTTCGGGTAAAATTTTACAATTAACCGGTATTGAGTTTCGGATAAAATTTTATTTTAAACCAGTATTTCATTTCTTTTTAAATAAATTTTACTATAAGCCATTATCATGTTTTGGACCTGAACATATATTGTTTTAATGTTTGCTTGGAACATTTTTGACAATCAGTTCATTGGCAAATGTTGTAACCAGCCTCACTTAACCTAACCAAGGTTGCCAGGTGCATGATAGCCTAGTCTGTTACTTTATAAACATTCCATGAATTTATCTTAATCTGGATGAGAGCTGTCAATGGGATTAAAGTACTTGTGTTTTATAGTTAGGCTGTGTGTTTCCCCAACCCAAAAACCCTGCTTTCCCACTGTGGTCCCCCTGATGGTAGGATGTAGGCTTTAGGGAGAGGTCCACTTCCTCATTTGCTAACAAAACAAATGTCAGAAACATTCAGATACATTAGAACATAGGTAAATGATATTTTTAAGTCTAAAATGCAGTAATGGTTTAAAGTAAAACAATACCACAAAAACAAACCTACTTTCTTTACATAAGATTTAGCTTCATTTTGCTTCCTGCTGCCATTAAGTTAAAGACTTCTCAATGGACTCTGCCTGACTTTGCCATTCAAACTTTTTGAACAATAAACGTGGGTACTCCTTTTTTTTTTTTAATATCTTGTTTGTATTATAATTCAAACCCAATGACCAAATATGCTCACTTTCAATGTGTGTAGTTTTCCTTGCAACATTTAATTCCCTGTTTTTATCGGGAGCATAGTAACTTCTGGACGTTCATTGGCTGATGTATCATTTCCCAATTTAACCTTTTTTCTGTGAGCCTGTTATTGCCACTAGTAATATGATCAGTGTCATGATAATTTATAACTGATTCATTTTCTCCCTTCCGTATTTATACTTTGTTAGTTGGGTATTATATTGTACTGTTATGCTTTATTATAGTGTTAAAATGTGTAAATGATAGGTAGGTAATTATTAAAATACGGAATTAAGTAGCTTTTATTAGTAATCCATTACATTGTAATACCACTCAAAGCATCATGGAGTAAAATAACACCAGTTCCGTTGTTCAGTTTGAAAATCTTTATTACAATCCTTGAACACTTGCTCTTGGTAAAAAATTTCATCTGTGAAAACTTCAAAAAAGAAGTCGAACACAGACTTGGCATTCTGTAGAAAATGTAAATTTTTATCTCCAGTAAAGGTTTTGGAGCACCAATTTTTACTACCTGAATTTTCACTAGTCTTCCAGTCACAAAGTGTGGCATGATTTATTTGTTTGCTCTAACCACCTCTGGTGCTTGACCAGTCTGCTTCCCCTCAGTCATTTCCTTTGATTCATGATCAATCTGATAAAACCTTAAGTAAAAAAATTATCTGAGGCAGGCGTGTCTCTAACTAGGATATAATAAACATCACCATACTCATTACTGTCAGGTCCACTACTTCATCATTTGTCACCAGAATATAGATAAAAGATCCTTACAGTGATGGAGGAAAAGCATTATCTGTTATGAGCTGCCGTGCTAGAACCAAGAGAATTGTGACCTTTTAATGACTGAGGAAATCAGTCCTTTGCAGCGAAAGGGTTAATGACTAATATGATTATTTTTCTTGTATGTGAGGCTTAGTCACTTCGAAAGGACTGAGAGAGTTTGCTTTAGATAAGGTTGCCCCTCTTTTGCAGCCTTCCTTTTTATCTTGTTGTAGGAGTAGGCTGTTATAGCTTTGTTCTTCTGATAAGTGTGACTTAGTCTTTTGATTCTGGACTCGACTAATCCTACAGATGAGGCTAGTATTGACAGTAAAGAGGGATGGGGGAGCCAGTAGCATTCTCCCATTTTCATTCTCCTTGATCTTGTTCTTTTCCCCACATTGCAGGTTTTGAGTTGGGAAATGTAACCTCATGTTTGAAGCCTATTAGGCCATCCTAGGATGCTGGGTCTTTACCTATACCTATAGCCCCTACCTAACCTAAACTAGCAGATTGCATCCTTACCTAGCTGGGGGTCTTCATCCCCCCTGGACCTCCCACATAGTGTAACCTAACCAACCTAGGATGCTGGGTCCTTACCTAGACCTGGACCCCCTACTTAACCTAACTTAGGCATCCACATCCAAACCTTACCTAGGACTGCGGATCCTCAAATAGCCGTAGACGCAACACCTATGGCACTGCAAATGACTATTAATATGGTTGCTACTTAACCAACCACACTTAACTTAACCTAGCCTAGGACACCAGGTTCTTACCATAGTGCATGATATTAGTTTGAAAGCATTCCGTAAACTTATTTTAATCTGGATCAGAACTATCTGTAGGGTTGACTTTTTCAGATAGGTCAGGATCTTTCCTGGATGTTATAGACCACTGGGTGTCAGACTGTGAAGGGTTAACCAGTGGTTCATGACAAAATTAACTTCCATAGTGGAAGGCAAGAAACTTCCTAGAAGGTGCCTATGAAACAACTGACAGAGATATTACAGCGCTGTGTTTCTCAGCTTTGCAAGTTTCACTGTAGCACTAAAATGCCTGAAGTACTATTCTTCCCTGTAATTTAAGGAAGAATTGTACTTGGGACACTTCAAAGGGTTAGGTAAAACTCTGTGTTCCCGACAGGAAACAGGCATCTGTGTGAAAAGGACAAAATTTAGCATGGAATTTTGCACTGCAGCCAAAATAATCCATGGAGGAGGCACAGCATAACTGAACCAAAGGTGCCATGACAGCAAAACGAAGACAGCTTTATCAAACAAAGCTTGATTTCCAAAATTCCACATAATTTGTGACACATAACAAAAGGAATCGCATTTCAGCAATTCCCCATGGACCTGTAGTTCTGGGTGAAAACAACAGAAGGCGTTTCAGATGCATAATTAATCCTTACCCACAGTGCACTCGGACACAAAATCTGATGAGGAGCTCCACTCCTGCGGCAGTGTTAACAAACACAATCAGTGTAGAAAAAAAATACAAGTAGCTAACAACATCCATTGGAAAAAATTTTGGTAAAATAAAATTTGTAAAAATGTGGTTAGGACTTTCATACTAAACATGTTAAAAAACTTAAGATCACACAATGAAAAATCCAACCTCGAGTAATGGTTTAAAGTAAAACAGTACCATTCAAAAACATCTTTCAACAGGGGTAAATCCTAACCTAACCTTAACCTAAAGCACTATACCATAACCTCACCAGTGGGGATTTTCCCCTCCCCTAGATCCCTGCAGTGTAATATTATGCATATCAGAATGATGTGTGCAACCCTGCCTTAGAATAATAGATAATTACAGCCTCTATCCACCCCATGTTTGTCTCTGTAGGAGAAGAGAAAGTGAGGTTGACTGTCAGGTGAGTAGGTGGTTCTCCTTCCCTTCACATCTCGTCCAATAGTTAACCACTTGGTTATTGAGCTGCTATAGATGGATGAGTGAGTTTTTTAATTAGCATTTCCCAACGTTCTGTGAGAGAGAAAGAGAGAGTGTAATTGTCGTTAGTGGAGTGCTTTGGTTTGTTGAAAGAGGGATGAGGTCGTTAGTTTGTTCTGGCGCTGTCTGTCTGTGGAATATGTGAAGGATTTTTCGGTTTTTATGAGTCTTGAGTCAGAGCTAGTGCCCAGTCAGTCGTTTGGTCTTGGACAGTTTTTGTGTGCTTTGAGAGTTGTTGGTTTTCTTGTTGGTGTGCTGTTCCTGTTTGTGTATATAGTTCTATCTTCTTTTTTTATGTTTCCTTGTTTTGTTTGTGTGGTTTTGTGTGCTGTGTTATGACCGTGACGCTTACTCCTCTTCCAGCAACCGAGGATCAGGGTGAGTGTTGTGTACTGTTTTTTTGTTTTGAATTCCACCATAATATTTGGCACACTAACGTGGGGCAGCTGGTGTTGCAGCTGCAGTTGAGATTGGTGGCTGGTATTGTGACTGAAGAAAGGATGGGAAGAGGAACTGGTGAGGTTGAGGAGGAGAATGCATGGTTAAGAGTGAGAATGAGAGATTGAGGTTTCAGTTGAAGAGATGGGATCATTAGTAAAAGGAGTGAAAAGGAAATGAAAGGGGAGATGAAAGAGTCAGAAGAGAGAATGGAAGAGAGGTGGATAAAAGTTGGAGGAATGATGAAAAGTGTGGAAGAAATGGTGAAAGAGTATGTTCAGGGGTGTTTTTGGAGAAGGCTGTTGGAGGCAGGTCTCTGGAATGCGTGAAGGGCAAGAGAGAGAAAAAGGAGGAAGAAGTGAATGGGCGTAAGTGATGAAAAGTGATGTGGAATAGGAAGTAAAAATGAGAGAATGAGGAGCAGGGTAAGGGAAAGGGGAATGAAAAGCAGGAAAGGAACAGAGGGGAAAGTAAGGATAAGTCAGGGAAAAAAAGGGAAGAAGGGAAAAGGAAAGGAAACTGAGTAGAAGGGCAAGGAAGGAAGTGGAAGGCAAGGAAAGAGAGGGAGAGGGAAGATACTAGTGAGCAGTGAGGTGGATGGAGGTGAATGGATAAAAGTGGATAAAAAGAGGAAGAAGAAGGAGTGTAATGAGTAAGATGAATGTCAGTGCGGAAGTGGACTCTTTGTATTTGGAAGAGGGTATGAAGGACAGAGGAAAGTAGCGAAAGGAGAGGAAAGTGAGAAAGGCTATGTATGTGAGGGAGGCCCGGTGGAAAGGTATGATGAGTATGGAAGGAGGGATGTGCATGATTTCTTTAGGGAGTATGAAGGTTTTTGTCAGGATAGTATGGGGAGAGTTAGAGAGTGTGGGCATGAGAATTAGGAGAATATTTGACTGGGTTTTTGCTTGATATGTATGGGGTTATTATGAGTGTGGAGATGTTGAGTATGACAAGGTGAAAGCTAGACTAGTTGAGCAAGCTAGTGTTAAGTATAAGAGGAAGAAATGAATTTGATGAGGCAAGAATGAAAGCACGGGAAACCTTGTTTGTATGCTTGTAGGCTGGAGACACTGGCAAGGGAAAGTTTGGGGATGATGGGATAGATGAATGTAAGAGTTAGTACGGAAGTTGTTAGGGACAGTGCCAGATGGAGTTAGAGAATTTACAGAACTTCAGCGGAAGGAGAAAGAAAAGATGGGAGTGAAAGGTTGACTTGAGGGGAGAAATTTTGGAAATTGTAGAAGATTATGAGCTTGACAGGGTTATAAAAGAGGCAGAAGTGTGAGTGTAAGAGGCTGGGGTAGATGAGAGAGTGCCAGAGTTTGGAAGCTTTTAGGGATGCAGTGTTGAGGGGCCCAATGAGAATGGCCGATAGTGTAATAGATAGGAGTGTAAGAGCAAGTAATGTGGAGGTGCCAGTGAGGATGAATGGTGGGTTTGCAAAGAAACAACGGGTTGGACGGGTTAGGGATATTAGTGTACAAAGGGAGAGGTCAGGTGAGTGGAAGTGGCAAGTGTTTTAGATGTGGAAAGGAAGGACATACAAAGAATGAGTGTAGGTGGGCTTTAGGAGCGTGTTTGGTGTGGGCAATCAGGACATTTGTAAGTGTAAAAACGAAGATAGGGGTTAAATGCTGCAGGTGCGGACAGGTGGAGTCATATTGCTAATGGTTGTGGGGTACCGAATGAATATATATGTGGCAACTGTAAGAATGGGCATTATGCGAGAATGTGTTTCAGAAACGAGGCAAAGTGTGTTGAATGTGGAATGGAAGGCATGTATCAGCGTATGTAGGCGAAAGGGTGACTGTGACAGCGGTCGGAAACGGAGTGTGAAGGGGTTCAAATGGGTGGATCCTCCAGGATGCAAAAAGCGGTCGTGTGATGCATGTGCGTGGGGTTGTTGCATGAGGATCAGCAAGTGGTTTTGATAGAGTATGGTAGGAAACGTAAGAAAGGGAAGAAACGTAAGTGAACGGAATGATCGTAAGAAAGTTGTGTGATAGGGGTGTGAGTGCCAAAGTGAAAATGAGTGATAAAGCGTGTAATCTGGATGAATGGGATGGTATGAGTAGGACGGTATAGCATATGCGGGTTTGATATAACTGAGTTGACTGAACGTGTAGGGGTAAACGGGTTGGAGGTGGCGAAAGTGTAAGAGTAAGAGAGGCGAGCCAATATGCGAGTGATTGAAAGCATGAATGAATCGTTGCAAAGAGTTCGAAAGGTCAGTGAGCTTAATGGATGGGTTAGTTGAAGGGTGGGGGAGGTATTTGGGAACGAGTTAGAGGGTATAGATGAGATTGTGGATGAAATTGAGAGTGGTAATAGTGAAGAAGATAGCGTGAATCTGAGAGAGAATGGAGGAGAAAATGTAAATCTGAATGTTGCTGGAAGAGAGAGTGAGTCTGAGAGAATGATTGCCTGCCAAACGTTCTAGAGGACCTGCAGTGGAGCATCCGTGGGTGTTGCGTAAGGCAATTTAAATGCAGTGTGAAAGTGTTGGTTGGGAAATGCTAAAAGGGGAGAATTATAGAGGGATAGGGAGTTTTTAATTAGCATTTCCCAACGTTCTGTGTGTGAGAGAGAGAGAGAGAGAGAGAGAGAGAGAGAGAGAGAGAGAGAGAGAGAGAGAGAGAGAGAGAGAGAGAGCGGAGTGCAATTGTCATTAGTGAGTGCTTCGGTTGTTGGAAGAGGGATGAGGTCGTTAGTTTGTTTACGGGCGCTGTCTGTCTGTGGAATATGTGAAGGATTTTCGGTTTTGAGTGAGTCTTGAGTCAGAGCTGAGTGCCGGTCAGTCGTTTGGTCTTTGACAGTTTTGTGTGCTTTTTGAGAGTTGTTGGTTTTTCTTGTTAGTGTGCTGTTCCTGTTGTGTATATAGTTCTATCTTCTTTTTTTTTATGTTTTCCTTGTTTTATTTATGTGGTTTTGTGTGCTGTGTTGGCGGCTTTGGACGCCTTATAAATCTTCCAGCAACCGAGGATCAGGGTGAGTGTTGTGTACTGTTTTTTGTGGTTTTGAATTCCGCCACTGCAGCAATTGAACCAGCCGTTGCTGACTGATGCTTCTAAATAAAGGATTAGGTTTGGAAACCTAGAAAAAATATAGCATCATTAAAATTTGATGTTTTGCCTCCATTTTCGTAAGAGCTATCAATTTGGCCTAGCATATGCTGCATCAGCCTAGCCTAATTGTTATAGGCCTTAGCTTGATATCCTAACTTGGGATCTGTCCTGTACCATTCCTTGAATGATCAGTTGGCTAGGCTTGGTTGTAGTTGAGGGAAATTTAGGCTGTTGATCTTACTATATAACTTAGAATAAAGAATTTAGGCCAAAGGCCAAGTTCTGGGACCTATGAAGTCATTCTGTGCTGAAATGGAAATTGATAGTAAAAAGGCTCAAAAGGTGTAACAGGAGGGAAACCTCGCAGTTGCACTAAGAATCAATTGTTAGAGAGGGTGGAAGGTAAGATCAAAGAGAGTGAGTATGAACGGAGGTGCAGTAAAATGAATGAGAGAGGTTGCAGCTAGGGGCTGAAGGGACACTGGAAAGAACCGTAAGTAATGCTTACAGATCATTAGGCTCTATATATATACTGTATACTTATGATGTAGGTTTTATAGTTTAGTTTTTGCTTACTTACCTACTATTATTGGTAATTTAGCCTAATCAAAATCCCTACTGCTCTATGGGTGCTGAAACTGCTGGAATTGGTTTACATGGGCATAATGTCATTTGTAACCAATCTTTTGCCTAGAGATGGGGCAAAGGATCTGTGTTTGCATTGCTAACTGGTTTGGCTGTGAGAAGGAGCATAGGGTGGTTCATCTTTTAAAAGCTCATTGTTGGAATTGGTAAAACATGACACCAGCTTGTGCTCTGCTGGCCCCTAATTAGAAACATTGGCTTAGTTTTTCAATAATATATCAGTAAACATTACTGTCCTACTGGCCCCTAATTAGAAACATTCTTAGTTTTTCATAAAAAAGACATAAAATCAGTCATAAAAAGAGGACATGAACTACAAAAGTGTAGGACACAGTGTAGCTTAGACCCTGAACTGTGGGATGATGATAAAGAAAATGGGCAATTGTATGAAATATTTCAGATTTATATAATGACTATATTTGTAACTACATTGTCTGTACTTATACAGTATATGTTTTAATTAATTCCTGAATTTTTATTACAGATGGCCAAACAAATCCATTTTATTGGGAAAATGTTTCTTGTCCCTATTAATTTGAGAGCATCCTGTAGCTGTGTTGTACCCAGGAGATATGTTGCATTTCATTCTTTGCTAAATGAAGGATCAAATACGAGGGGCATCTCGAGAAACTTTATGGTAGGAAGGACTTGTAAGTTTGAGAGTACAGCACCCAGACCAGTTATACATCAAATCAGTAAACAGTTTTACCGAACACTTTCCGATCATGAAGACGAAACTGTAGATTCAGACAGTGAAGGTGATCATGTTGAAAATGAAGGGGATGACAAGTTGGCTGTGATATTTCAATCAAAAACTCATTTATCTGATCAAGAGTGGAGTGAAGTGTTTGATTACATATTGAATGATAAGCGATTTAAAAATGTAACGACTTTTGATGGCCTAGTTATGAAGCTGTGTCTTCGTTACAAAAACTGGGGACTGGCAAATTCATACTTTGATTATTTGGAAGTGCAAAAGAAGGAACCAAATCTTATGTCCCTTGCTTACTTCTTGCAACTATGTGGCGAAAAAATTGATGAATGTGGAGAAGAAAAAGTCCTTGAGGCATACAGAAAATTGACATCGAAAGCAAAGGTAATATTTTACATATCACATTTAAGAGGAATTGTAGTCACCAGCTATGCAGCAATTTGCCATTATGCTGTAAATATTGTGCGGTTCATATAGTAGTATTACTAAAACTTTGTGTAACCTTGCTTAAGTATAAGTAATTTTATTTTCAGATCTATTTACTTGTATAGATGTTGAATTGTTGTAATTAATTTTAGTGTTATTAAGAAGTAATTGTGGTTTGTTATCTTTTACTTATTTTCAACAAACCCAAATCATAAATGCTCTTATAAATCTAGATGAATTTGGTTAATGTCATCAGTGTCTTCGTCTTATAAACTTCAAACTTTTTTGCTCTGCAGGTGTTTGATGCCATCTTGAGTGAAAATGCTTGCCTAGCATTATCAAAAACCAGTGAATGGAAAGAAGCCTTCAAGTATATGCCAATTTTTCAAAAATTATGCTCTGTGCCTGGAAAAGTGTACAATGCTGTTATTTCTGCCGCATTTAGAAATGGTGACTATGATACAGGATGGAAGTTACTTGAAGAAATGTGTAGGGATGAGAAGGTTAGTATGGTAATATTTAGTTTGACGATTTTCTGAATTAGGTTACAGAAGTTACTGTACTATATTTATTCCTGTGCTTTATCATTAAAAAAAGAGTGAATGTACCAGAAATGCACTGTTATGTTACTTGAGGTTTTATATTAACTGTATATTTGTTTTGTGTGTTGACAGTAGCATTTGTTCTTATCATATTTCAAGTGTTATTTTCTTAATATATTGATAATTGGGAGTATAATGTTTTGCAATAGAGGTTAATTTCTTTTACTGTGTGGTAGGGAATGATATTGTAGTCATGAAGCATATGTTGCATATTGTACTTTAATCACAGGGTCTGTTCTGCTCAACTGTTATGGATTATATCAAATGCTGCCAGTCAGCTGAAAATAAGGAAGAAATGGCAGACACGCTTCTTCAGAAATTTTCCCAGTTTGAGATTTTTCCAAGAGTTCCAGCAGCTGAGGAACTTATGAGATTCTTCAGAGATGATGTTGGATGGTCCGGCAGATATGTTAAAATATTCAATGAGTAAGTGTTTAACAGTGTGCATGGGGTTTTATGTCTTTTTTTGTTTTGCTTACTGTATTATCATTTTAGCAGGTGTTTTTTAAATGGTTACATGTGCTACATGATAAGGTTTCTTTGTATATATGGAACTGTGGACAAGAGCTTTATGAACCTTTTAGAGAAACTTCTTTCATATAGTTTAATTTTAATTATGAGTTTTGAAGCTTATCGAGGTGAAGAATTTATGAAAACATGCTTAATATGAGATCTTCAATTCATGTATTGCATATACATACTCTACTTCAGTCAGTATCCTTATTCTTATAGTTTAGTTTTCTTTTAACTGAAAATGGCTAACCACAAAACACTGTTTATTCCTTGTATATATCAGTAGAGAATATTTTTATCAGTGCATTGTCAAATAATCATTTTTTCAGTATTTTTTGTTATGTAACAAATGTAGAATTTTTAAATTGTCGTATGTCATGCTGACCAACAAGAATCAGCAGTGAACTTTAGTTTGAAGTGCCACTCAGGTTATGCTAGATGCAGTGTTGAGTAGCCAGTCTAGTGTATAGTATTTTCAGTTTCAGTCCTTTTGTATAAGAATGCTATACGTCATTTGTTTGGTCAGAAAAGCATCTTTGACACTTGAGTCCCTTTCAGAATGACAAACAGAAATCAGAACTCAGTCATTAGCCCTGTGTGACATTGGTAAACCCATCAGACTGAGCAAACACCTTTTCTCATTCTTTGTTTGTCTATTTAGTTGCTAACACCTTGCATCTGTTGTTCCCACAACAGAATATTTACAAGAATTGTCATTATTATTTATGTATGATTGATGAGGATTATCTTTCCCAAGTGGTGGATTGTTCCTTGGATAATAGTTCTTTGCCCTTCTTAATACTTCAGACAGTGAGAATGCTCGTGACCAGAGCTACATTACCTTTTACCAAAATTGTTACAGCATTAATTAACTTGATGACAATTGCTCTTTCATTCAAGCTCAAGAGTCATTCTGAGGATTGGATCCTCAATTAGAATCGTTCCAGTAATGGGATCCTTTGAAGCAGGAACAAGAGGTTTACAG
Source organism: Macrobrachium rosenbergii (assembly GCF_040412425.1). NCBI lineage: Eukaryota > Metazoa > Arthropoda > Malacostraca > Decapoda > Palaemonidae > Macrobrachium > Macrobrachium rosenbergii. Next base: position 20,677,658 of record NC_089763.1, on the reverse strand, counting down.
GCCCTGTTGTTGTAAAAAGTGTTCTTCAATTTTCAGCTGCATTCTCATCAGATTTGGTTTCTGTGTCATCTCTCATCAATTAGATAGACAAAGAATGAGAGGAGTTAACTCAGACTGTCCCCGCCCCCCAACCTCTCAAAAGGCATAAAAGGCTACCAGCTGACTGCAGTTTTCTTTCCTCATTTAACTCCTTTTTGGCTTAACAGAAAGAGCTATTTATAAATAATAGGCATGTGTGAAAAGTTAATGTTTTTCAGTAAACATGAGATATTTTATTTTACAGTGGAATTTGTCCTGCTTGTGATCATCATCTTGAATTGGCTAACATAGATGAGGAATCATTTATGAAACTTAAGGTAAGCCTTTTTCCTCTTTTTTTTTATATTAAGAGGAATTTAAGTGCCCTTGAGAATTAGTATAAGGTTTATTTATCCTACAGAAAAGTAAAATCATAAAGTGTGACAAGCAGGTTCTATGTGACATGTTACAGTTACTTAACTGAGGATGGTGCATTCAAAATTTTTTTTTTAATGGTATCACATAATATATGTATTTATCAACACCTTTCATTTATGGAGTATCTTTCAGCACAAGCAAGAACAGCCATTGAATCTTAGGAACACAGTAGTTAACTGTAGGAGATTAGGGGTAGACAGGGGACCAGTCCCCACTCACCTTACATTCACCACTTCATTATTTTTGTAGCTGCCATTGAGAGAGGACACTTCTGCTATCCCTGACATGTTTGCTCTTTAAATTTTAGATGGGTAGCTTGATACTTTATTCCCTTTTACTTTATCCTTTACCCTGTGCTTTAATTACATGCATATTGTATTTTGCTGTATCTTCAGTTCTGTTCTTCTCAAAAATGGAGAAAGAACATGACCAGCTCCTCTGTGGGGGTCATGAGCTACCTTGTTGTCGCTTCATATCTCTCATAGTGGTAGACTCACATATATTTTGTACTCACACCTCACAGTTCATGCAGTAAAAGGACATCGCTGAGCCTTATCTCAGGCCTTCAAACTGGAGGGGTTGAATCTCTCCACCTCAGTGGAATTATCCAGACTTATGAGAAGCTTTGAGCAGTCTTTTCCTCTAAGGAGCTTCATCCTCCCATAATAGGATGCATCATTAGTGTTACAAAGCCTTACAGGGCCTCCCTGAGAACCTCTTATCATATACCTCAGACAGAGACCCATCACTAAAGACTGTCTTTCTCTTAGCGTTAGCCTTGGCAAAGAGGGCTGGGGAACTGCATGGCCTGTTATATCTCATTCAGTACTCAGAAAGGTGGGGATCTTTCTCTCTTTTGTCCCAGAGTCTGTGGCTAAGGTTTAGAACCCATCAATTCCGGATGAGACGTTTGAGTTTTATTTATTGCTTCCCTCTGAGACTTTGTTGGGGGAGACCTGGATGAGGTGCTGTTGTGCTCAGTCTGCAAGTTTAATTTCATTTTTACCTGAAAAGTACCAACTCCTTGAGGCCAGAGTGTAGGAGACTCATTATTACAGTTAGGTATAAGATGTCTAGGAACACCCTTTCCTTCTGCCTTTGTATAGTTATTAAACAGGCCTTTGATGCCTCTCCAGAGGAGTCTAGCCTCCCTTCTTGCATGAAAGCACATGAAGCTAGGGGTCATGGGACCATCTATCACCTTTCAGAAAAACTTTTCGGTGTTTCAGGGCAGGTTTCTGCCAGAATATCTTTATCTTTACCCTTACTTCATGCTACCATAGAGATGTCACCCACAAGTCCCTGGATACATCCTCTTTGGGACCAGTGGTGGTTGCTCAACAAGTTGTGTGGTTACCAAATCCTGATAATTCACTCTGTGTCCCATCTTGGTACTTGAGTTTGGTACATGAACAAATTCTTATATGCAGAGAATGAAAATCAACACTAATAGTTAAAACACATTTTATGTTTATGTCCACACATCATCTACCTGTAACGTGAAGTTCTGGAAACAAAGAAATTTTGTCAGTTTCATCATTAATTTTTTACTTATGTGATAAACATTTTTATGACACAGGTCTCTGCTACATGCTAGCTTTAAAAGGCAACATAGTTTAAAGTTAAGAAGATAGCTTGATGCTAAAGTTCAAGGAAGTTGATATTTAGAGAAAATGTAACCAACTCTAGGTTATTGTCCATAGTAGTTTTAAAGTTCGAGAGGATCAGTCCAGATTGTTTCTTAATAAAAACTGTCCTTTCAGGCATGGTTAGAGAAGTTTGTATGTCTTCTGTTTCTATGGTAAACCAGCATCATTTACCTGGTTATCTTAATCCTAGCCTAGGGGAGATAATCTCTTGGGACAACTTTTACAAACAGTATCAGGAGTAATCTTCATTTATATTTCTTGTAATGAAGGAGGTAGTAGCCCTTGAAAGTTAGAGTTCCGTACAGTATTGTTAAAAAATGCTTTAAAAAAATTTACACATACAGCGAGTTTTTCTCCCGCAAAAGTACGTCGTCTTTGGTAGGTCATTGATGGTAGTAGAGAGTTTTTCTCCTGCAAAAGTACGTCGTCTTTGGTAGGTCATTGATGATAGTAAAGAACACTTTTTGCTTGAAAAACAGTTCTGTAATAGAAATAGGCGCTATTTCTCTCAAAGCAAAATGTAGAATAATTCATTTACAAACCTCAATTAGTTAAAAAAAAAATGTTCCTTGATGACTTGCAGTTTGAGGAATTAATCGTTTGGTGTAAGGTGGGCTATAAAATTAATGGGTATAGTATACTGTGCCTCTTAATCTGCTACAGGGATCAGTACCAGGCCATCCAAACAGCTCCAGTAAACTTTGGTTAGGATTAGCAAATCAAACAAAATTGTAGAGACATAAAGAAATTTCTCTAACTTAAATATATTGACGTATGCTTTTGGCCTTTGACATTTTTTAGCATTTCATTCTTGTGCTCAAAAACACTTCAATTCTCAATTAAAATTTACAGTTACAGTAATACTGTACATTAAAAAAATCATCTTCTGTCCTTTTAATTCTTAAGTACATTACAGTAAGTTGAACCTGACCACTGAGTCGTGTATGTAGACTCCTGTTGGGCTGGCCGATAAGTCTTGATATTAAATGACGGTTGGATGTTTTAATAGGACTAAGGTAAAGAAGTTGAAAAGCTGGGCTGGGAAAGACCAAGGGGCAAATAGTATAAAAGGCTTATGGCAGTTCAGTAGGGACTATGCAATGTGGTGCCATCCTTCAGGAAAATAGAGTAGGATTTCATTGGTATGTTTATCAGTAAACCTGATGGTATATTTTTTTTTTTAATATATTTTACATTTTGCTGTTCTATATTTTTCTTTCTAGGAGGAGTTTGTTTCACGTGTCTTAGTTGGATCAGATATCTTTAAAACCACTGATCCAGAAGAATGGTCAAGATATCAGACCTTTGTGGAAGAGGAAGGACCGTTTACTATTGTAATGGATGGCTTAAATGTTGCGTATTCTGTTGGCAAGAAAACTCCCAAAGCTCGTATGAAGAGGGTAAGTTATCATAGTATTTTTTATATGCTTTATATTTTTTATATGATTTACAGTTGCTTTCTTCTCTGCTTGAAATGTTGTGGAATAAACTCTGTAACACTGATTCTTCTGTGCTAAATTGCTATAGAATAAATCCAGTCGATTTTCATTTTCATTAAATATGAAGAGCTTTGAATAGAACATGCAAGTTTATAGTATTGTAGCAACTACTGCCTTTTTTATTTTAGTTACGAGAAGCAGTCACAAAGTTGAAGCTCTCTGACCGGAAGGGCTCCATCATGGTAATCGGACGAAGGCACATGGAGTCTTGGTCACCTCATGACCTTGAAGCAATAAAGAAACGGGCAAAAGTGTTCACACTTGATAACATGTGAGTACTACAGCACGTAAATCAGTATAGCAGATGCTTTTCACAACAACAAAATATCCTCTCACTTTATAATTGAGTTTCTTAGTGAAAAAATTATATCAAATTCCAGATGTTTGTAAGTTTTGTAAATGTGTTTGTATGCTTTGTAAATGCATAAAAGGGTCCTTAGACCAGATTTACAAAGGTTATACATGAATTCTTTACTGTCTTCTGTCTTGTGCATTTTCTACAGAAATTCCCACCTGTCCCCTTTTCCCTAATTTTTTGGACCTTCCTATTTGTCTAATATACTGCTATTTCCTTATCTGCTCATTTTTTTTATTAGTCATTTCTTGCCCAGTTCTCATTTCATATTCAAACAATGTCTGTCTGCTTGTATTTTGTTCATGAAACTTACTGTCAGATATATGGCTGTATTCTCTGTTAGTCCGACAGAATTTCAAAACTTACGACACGCAGGAGATCAGGTGGTTAGTGCCCATTCCCCGCAGCTGGAGGCGTGGTATCAGGAACCATTCCCATTTTCTATTCAGATTTTCTCTGTCGCGGTACTGTCAACACTAGTTTTCAGTACCTCCGCCTTGGATTTCGGATAAAACTTGATTGTCACTTGAGTATTGGTTTGATTTTTTGGTTTTGACTTGGACTTGTGGCTAGGCATACGCTATTGTGGATTGTTTTGGATTTGGCTTGTTTTTCCTGGGAGTAAGATGTCTGAATCTAGTTCTTCTAGTTATCGGGTTTGCCGTGTGCAAGACTGTAAGGTGAGGCTACCGAAATTTCAGTAGATCCTCACTGTATGCTCGGGTTGTAGAGGACATGTTTGTTTGTTGAATGACCGATGCAAGGGTGTGAATCTTTGTCTGATGCTAGTTGGAGGACTTATGATTCTTATGTGTGAGAAAGCTAGAGCGAGATAGGCTCAGGAGGTCTTCCTCCAGAGTGGTAGGAGTCAGAGGGTAGTGTGCTTTCACCTGTTAACCTCCTGTAGACGTAGCTCTTCCCTAACCCTGTGGTGTTGCCCCTAACCCTGGGGTTGTGTCTGTGGATGGTGATGCCCTGGCGGTATTATCTTCCATCCATTCGCCTGAAGCATTATGCTCGCTCTTCAAAGTGCTGTGAAGTGCAGTGATAGGTCCGTCCCCTAGTGTTGTGGAGGGGGCGTCAGATCGCCGTATAACGCCTCTAGGTCCAGACCTCTGTCGGACTCCCAGGACTCAGGAGTGGGCAAGTCGTAAAGCCGCAGAGGGTTACGGACCCCCACCGATCTGGCGTCCTTCGCATGTCCTGTGACGCTTCCCAGGCTGCCAAGGATCAGGCACGGGCACGAAATCGGCGATTGCTTCTCTTCCCCGATTCCTCCCCGCCTGGGAATGGAAATCTCGGATTCTCGCGCCTTTGAAGAGAAGCTTCCAAAGAAGGACGCCACGTCCCTTTTCTCGACGCTCTTCGCTCTTTCTCCGGAGGATTTTGACGCCATCCCACCGCAGAAGAGGACCAGGACGTCATCGGACGATGACGCTTTTGAGCGCTCCGCTCGGCTCCAGAAAGAAGGCTGTTGCTTCGTGAGAAGCAAGAAGGCGTCCCCTCGCCTCTTTTCTTCTCATAGATCAGTCCTTCTCCTGAAGTAGAATCTTCTCCTACTCGTAAGCTGCTCTGCAGCAGTGAGCAATTGGCTCTTTAATGGCCCAGAAGGACTGGACATGCGTGTCGTCGTCGGAAGGATTCGGCTGCCAGATCAAGAGGTTCTAAACCCTTCCCTTCTCCTTCTCCTCGTTGATAGTCGCCCACTCATGTCTTCGCCCGCTAGAAGTCCTGTTGCTCAGCGTTTTACTGGTCTTGGCAGGATCGCAATTTCCCGCTTTCTGTCCTTCACGCTACAGGCTTGACGCCATACGACGATCCTCTTGTCTCGTCATGACGCTTCTCCATGCGCCGCTGCGTGACGCTTCATGCTGCTAAGCGTGACGCTTCTCATGCTGCTGAGCGTGGCCTTCTCATGCTGCTCGGCAGGACGCCCCTGCTGCTCGACATGACGCCTCTCCTTGCTCGCCGTCGACGCCTCCCTGGCTGCTCAGCAGACGCTCCTTGCAGTTCGTCCAAGACGCCTTGCTGCTCGGCACGACGCCTTTCTTGGCGCGAGGCATGACGCCTCGCTGCTCGCACTACCAGGACTCGCCGGATCGGGTCGTCAAGAAGCTGCCGATTCGTCAGGAAGGGGGAACTCCGCTCGTCGAGACTCTCATTTTGATTCTTCTGCTCGTGATTTTCGTGACTCCTCCTCGACTTCTTCCAAGAAGTCCCTTTGCATGTTGGTCTGCAAAGGACTTCGTCCTTCCGGTTCTTCTCCTGCCCCTTCCGTTGCTCCTGTGGGAAGAAGGAGAGCTTTCTTGCGCTCGGATCCTGCAGTTGAGGATCAGACATCTTCTTCTTCAGCTTCTGCAGACTACCAAGTCTTAACTAGGCTGCTGAAAGACTTGTTTGGGGACAAGTTTCAACCTCTGCCTCGCCCTCCCCTCGCAGAGCTTACCTCGTCTAAGTCACAAAAGTCTTCTGGTTTTGTGAAGATGGCTACCTCTCTCGTTCAAGAGGATGGAGAAGAGGGCCTTTTAGCAAGGTTCAAGAGTGGATGGACTCCAGGAAGGCTCAGTAAGACTTCTTTCGCCTCTACCCCATCAAGATTGAGTGGAAAAGCAGGAATTTGGCATGAGACAGGAGAGGAGGTTGGTTGGAGTTCCTTCCCTCTTCCCAAGGGGATTTTGCCAGCCTTGTGGACGCTCCCAGAAGGTCTCTCCTTTCAGCAGCAAGGTGTCCTGGTCTTTATCTGAGATTGATCACCATCTGAAAGGCCTTTTCAGGTCCTTAGAAGTTTTTAACTTTTTGACTGGTGCCTGGGAGTCTTGGATTTGCAGGCTGTAGCCCTGACTCCATTAGCCTGGGAGACTTGTTTAGTGTCCTAATCCTGTATGGACAGGCGGTTAGGGATGGCTCGAAGAACTGGCTGCCCATTTCTATGCGGCCTTTTAAAGAAGAGAGCCATTTACTGCAACTTCAATGGGAAGTCGGTCCCTCCTACTCAGAAGGCAGAATTGTTGTTCGCTCCGGCTCTAGCCATCTTTTTCCCAACCCTTAGTCAAGGATATGGCCTCCATTGCAAGAGAAGGCTACTCAGGACCTCCTGGCCCAGTCTTCTAGACGTCCTGCAGCCCCTTCGACTTCTTCCCCTTGACAGACTTCCAAGATTCAAAGCCCTTTCGTGGGAAGACCTTCCTCTAGATCGCCCTTTCGAGGCAGGCAGAGGTCCTCAAGAGGTAGAGCCCTTCTAAGACCAGGGGCAAGAAATGACTCCTTAAACCTTCAGACACCCAGGAGCCAGGCTCCTTTCTTTTGCAAAAGCCTGAGAGAGAGAGGACGGACAGCTGGTCCTCTCAAGTCATCGAAAAGGGATACAAGATCCCATTTCTCCATATTGCTCCATTGACTCACGATTCCGATAGATCTGTCGCCATCCTATCATCAGGAGAAACAAATAAATTCTTCTTCAACCTGCCTGATCAAATGCTCGAGAAGAGAGCTGTGGAGCAAGTCTCGGATTTACAATCCCGGCTTTTACAACAGGCTGTTTCTGGTTCCGAAGCAGTCAGGGTTGGAGACCAGTTCTGGACGTCAGCAAGTTGAACCATTTCGCTCTGAAGGAAAGTTCAGTAATGGAGATCGCCCCAGTCGGTCATCCGGAGCCCTAAGACCAGGCGACTGGATGGTTTCTCCTCGATCTCCAGGACGCCTATTTCACGTCCCTATACATCCTCTATCGAGGAAATACCTGAGATTTTGTCCTGCGGGACAGGTATTCCAGTTCAGGCCCTTTGCTTCCAGGCTCAGCACAGCTCCTATGGTTTTCACGATCTTGATGAGGAATGTTTGCAAGATGGCCGCTTTGGAGGAATAAGAATCTCCCTTTATTTGGACGATTGGCTCATTCGAGCTCACAATGACAAGGTGTCTGGAGGATCTTCACACGACTTTGACTTTGACGAAGTCCCTGGACTTGGTGAATTTCTCGAAAAGTCCCATCTGACCTGACTCAGTCCATCTGTTTATCTTGGGATTCAGATGGATTCAGTGGCTGAGCATTTCCGTCTCAAGAAAGACAACTTCAGTGTTTAGAAAAGTTTCAGCCTTCTGAGGAAAGAAACATGCTCGTGAGGGAATGATGAGTCTGCTGGGACCATTTCATCACTGGAGCAGTTTGTTTCCCTGGGGAGACTGCACCCTCAGACCGCCTTCCACCCTTCCCTTGCAGAGAACTGGCACGACAAGGAGAATCTGGAAGCTTCTCTGAGTATCTCGCCAAAGGTAAAGAATCACCTGGTGGTGGCCTCGATCCTTCGGTTGGCAGAAGGCCTTTCTTCTTCAACTTCAGAACCCGACCCAGTGTTGTTTTCTCCGACGCGCTCCATTTCTTCGGGTGGGGAGCAAATACTGGGGGGGAAGGTCTGGGCACCTGGAGAGGGAACAGGTGTCCTGGCACATAAACCCAAAGAATTGGGGATTCAGTCTGGCCCTTCTTTCTTCGAGAGCTGAGTTCAACCGAGTTGTCCAGATCAACTCGGACAACACCACTGCCCTTCATACCTCAAGAAACGGGGAACTCACTCTCGGTCCCTGTTCGCTTAGCAGCGACATTCTTCTGTGGGCACAGGCCCGAAATATTACGATCCTCACGAGGTTTGTTGCAGGCGAGAACGTCCGCTGGCTGCGGATCTTCTAAGTCGGCAGCGGCAACTGCCCTGACCGAATGGATCCCCACCAAGAGGTGTGTCAAGGACTGTGAAGCCGGGGACGCCTTGGTAGATCTTTCGCAACTCCAAGACGAAGAGACTTTCTTTACTGCCCTGTTCTCGACCCAGAGCCTCTCAGTGGACGCTCTTCTTGGGATTGGCCGGGGATGGACGTATGCTTTTCCTCTCCGTACAAAATCATCGAGAAGTCATCAGAAAAGTTTGGCGTCGAAGGGACGAGATGACGTTGATCGCCCCATTTTGGCCTTCGAGGAATGGTTGCAGAGGTCATGTCCCTTCCTAGTAGACTTTCCGAGATCTCTGCCCGCGAGAGTCCATCTACTCAGACAACCCCACTTCGAGAGGTACCACAAAACCTCCCCGCTCTGTGTCTGACTGCATTCAGACTATCGAGAAGCTGCGGGCTGGTAGAGCGAGAGGTTTTTCTAGACCAGTGTAAAGCTATTGCTGTGGGGCGAGAAGACTTTTCCAGCAATTCGTACCAATCGAAGTGGATCATTTTAGTGAGATGGTAGAAAGAAGGGCATTTCTCCACCACGACCCTGTGAGCCAGATAGCAGACTTCCTCTCTTATTTCTGAGGAGTGATGTGAAACTTGCAGTCTCGACTATAAAGGGGCATAGAAGCATGCTATCATCTGTTTTTAGGCATAGAGACTTGATCTGTCTAACAACAGAGACCTTCACGATCTCTTCAGATCTTGAACCTCGAAGGTGCCTCGGCTAAGGACTCCTTCTTGAATTTGATGTTGTGCTGCTCTCATGTCCAGTTCGTTTGAGCCTCTGCTCTGCGTCATTGAGGAACACACTAGAAGATTATTTTTCTAACCGCTCTAGCAACGGCAAAGAGGGTTAGGTGAACTGCAAGCCTTTAGTAGGCATATAGGCTTTAAAGGGCATAACGCTGCTTGTTCTGCCCTTTCCTTTTAGCTTAAAAATGAAAAGCCCGCCTAACCCTTGGCCCAAGAGTTTCAAATCTGGGTATGGCTGAAATCCTTATTCAAGAGCCAGAGAGAGTCCTTTGCCCTGTTAGGGCTCTCAAAGTCTACTCTAGACAAGACGTAAGGGAAAGTCGAGGTCCTCAGATAGTTTATGGTGTTCCGTAAAGAGACCGGACTTACCTATGTCAAAGAATGCTCTGGCTTTTCTGAGAGATACGATTAAATAGCTCATTCATCCTGTCAAGACTCTGATTTGAAACTTGAAAGTCAATGCTCACGAGGTGAGGGCGGTTGTACTTCAGTGGCTTTTCAGAAAAAATGTCACTACCAGCAACATTCTGGGTGCCACATTTTGGCGGAGTACTTGTGTGGGCCACACTACCTGAGATGTGAAGACGACATATGAGAACTGCTTCTCGCGAGACCATACGCTTTCCGCAGATACTTTCCTGGGGGCAGGGGATGACACTCATCCTATCCTATAGAAAAATGGTTGGATAGTGTTTTTTATGGTTGTTGGGTCGATCGCCTGTAAGGGACTTCCACTCGTTAGCTTTTATTATGCTTATCCTAACTTAGTTAGGCTTGGTCAGGTGGTTGGTTTTGTCAAGGCCCTCATTGTATGGTCAATATGGTCTTGTCACACTGTGGTCACGCCCCCGTTGACAGATCATCTAGAACTCACCAGCCATACAGGTCACACCTTTGCTGGAGACTCTAGTTAAGCAGAAGGACTTGGGTGACAGTAATCACGGTCAGCTATGCCACAGTGTAAGGAACCAAAATCATCTTCACCCACTTGTAGTGTTTTTTCCAAATCCTATTCTGTCTGTACCCACCTCCAATGGTATTCAGCTATATATATCTGACAGGTAAGTTTCAATGAACAAAATGATATTTTTAATGATAAAACAAAGTTTGTTCATACTTGGCAGATATATATATTCATAGTGCCCGCCCACTTCCTCAGGAGACAGTGGCACTAGAAAAATCTGAATAGAAAATGGGAATGGTTTGATTACACTTTCCCAGCGGTGGAATGGGTACTAACTAACCTGATCTCCACTGCGTGTGTCAAGTTTTGAAATTTGCTTGGATTAACAGAGAATACAGCTATATATATATCTGCCAGGTAAGTAAGAACAAACTTTATTTTATCATTAAAATATCATGTTTCTGGTGCACAGAGTATCACAGGCTTTGTGCACTTCATTTATCATCCAAGAGGTTGCAGCATTTTTCTTGATGTTTCATTATAGGCATTCATTAACATTAGCCTATTTGTGCATTGCACTTGAATTCCAGACATTTCATTCCACTTGAGGAAAAAGCTCAGATGGTTTAGGTAGGTTGAAAACGTGTGTTTATATGTAGCCTTTAAACTGTCGTTTTGAAATTTTCTTGACCTCATATAAGGTTTTCATTTCACAAACTATATGAAGGTAATGCTAATGTTAGATCCATGGCCCTGTGGGAGGTGAGGAAAATGAAAATGCTGCTTAAACAGGCAATGTTTCAACTATTATGTTCACAAAAAGAAAATCATTCCTGACAGTGACTATTTAAAACTCTAAAACTCATAATTTATAACGAATGGCAAATTGTATTGAGTAATGAACCTTATAATAACAGGCTAGTATATGATTTTTTTAGCAGACAACCAAGTTCTGCATACAAAACATACAATTAGAATGAACATAAGATGTTGGATTATGGCATTCTTCACAACAAAAAGAACATCATGTTGAAGTAATTTTGTTTCACTTTTGAACTGGTTATACTCCTTTAACCCATGAATATTTAATGAATAATCCACATGACCCAATCCTTGTATGCATAGAAAGTAGTCAACACTAATTTACCAAACTGATGTTAGCAAACTGATACAGTGTTTTCGTATCTCTTGCTTACCACTACGCTGTTATAGAAGCCTGTTTGATAAGTAATGTTCCTTTAGATGTCACAACTGCAGAGCTAGATATGATAAAACTTTTGGCTGGGATATTTTGGTTGTTTGAAGTGTATAATTCAGTTTCTTTGCCAGGATTAATTTTGGTCGTGGAACTTTGCTGTAGCAGGATGCATTCAAGTGCCACTGATGATAGAATTTTTTCTGTTTCTGAGCTTTCTGGGGATCCCTGATCTGCTGCAGTTCCTGTTGGTCTGGCAGCCATAATGGTGGTACTAGAGTATCTAGGATTCCTGGTGTCCATTGCTCTTTGTTGGTTATAGGTCCTCCTTTATTGCCTTCTTATAGTTACAGTCTTCAGTGGGTACAGTTCTTTTATCTGCTTAACACCAGCAAGGGGTTGGTTTATCAGGTAATGCACCCCTGGCACTCCAGCAGCAACTCCAGCAGCAACCTTGAGTTCAGTCTTGGCTTCCTGATTCAGCCTCTTTTGCTGGTTTAATTTTGTATCAGTTGCATTGAAGTTCAGTGCACTTCTGCTTCCTGTCCTCTTTCTACCAGCTGTGCTCCTGCTCTCAGTCTCTCATGCCTCCTCCATCTTGTGTAGACTTTCCATCTCTTTTGCTTGCCAGACATTTTTTAGTGCAATATACCTCCCTTTGACCATGCACCTGCAATTAACTCTCCTATGCTAGCCTAGCACCAGTCATGCTCCCGTTCTGTGCAGTGTTCCTGCTCTTGCCATCTAGTTAGTTTTTAGCTCCTCACTGTTTGATTCTCCCTTATCTACATCAGAGGAGGAGCCAGTACTGCCAGTCCTTGTACTCAAAAGAGTGAGCCAAGCTCACCCCAGGTTTGACCCTGATAGCCTTTTCTGTTCATAAACAAAGCGTCCTTGAGACACTAGGTTTCAGTTTAATCAGTTTTCTTCTGCAAGTACAAAGGATGAGCCTTTCAAATTTTCAAACATGGTTCCTGTCCAACTCATGATCATTTGTTCTGTTTGGGGCCTGGAGCTTCTGTAGAGCAACAGTATTTTTTTTACAGGGAAAAATATTTTCTTTCAATACAGATCCATCACTTTACTTAAGTACATTCATTCCGACACAACAGATTGATTTCAAGTCTGGGGTTCTCATGCTTGGAATGAACAGGCTAATATTAAAGTATATTGGAAAACTACTTTTGTTGTCTCCCTGTTTTTGATGTGTAGACTGAGAACATATTATGCATTACCTTCTGTCCTAAGATCAGTTTCTTATGTTATCCTTGCATTTATTTGTCCTGCTTCAGTGTCATCTTTTACCTGCTTTGTTCAGTCTAGCTTGTTGCCATTCCAATACTGTATGAATTGTTTCTTTTCAGTTCAAAGGATGATGGATTTTTCATTTATGCTGCTCTCCAGTCTGGACTTGGAACACAGTTTGTATCAAGGTAATTTCTGAGTGCTATATATGCAGTATTCTTAGGAGTATTATTTTAGAACAGTTTGCATCAAGGTATTTTTGAGTATATGTCTGCAGTATTCTTCAAAGTCTTATTTCAGACATTACTAGACTTAACTGAAGGAATTAGTAATACAGTTTAGACTTAACTTGAAGGCATCAGTAATACAGTTTGAAATGTAACCTCAAATTTGAGAAGACATTAGTTGTACTCTACTTAGTAAAGAAAAAGTGAATAAAGTACTAAATTTGCTCACCAGTCATGGTTTCAGTAGTTCAGAGGCTTGTATTAATTACTTACATAAAAATGTTGATCACAGAAGAACAAAGAATAGTAAAATTATTTGCCAGAGAAACTGGAAATAACCATAGAAGGTTTTACTTGCACCAAGTTGAATCTGTCTCCACAAATTAGGGTTCCAGTTATAAAGTAGACGAGTACTTCAGTAAATGAAATTTACTTTCGATGCAGTTGCTGGTAGAATGTTTCCAAATCATCATTTGCTGTGAGTCTTGATTAAAAATTATGATTAATAACTTTAATAACGACCAAAAAATAAAGCCTGTTTTATAAGGGTAATATTTAGTACTAGAAATCTCAGGTATTCTATATGGGTATGTGGAATTAATACCAGATAATCATACCTATTATTTAATGAGGTCATTAATAAATCTAAATCAACATGATTAATGTTGAATCACAATGTAAGTATGCTAGAGTAAGAAGTGGATATGTTAAAAGGCATATTTTATATCAATTCAGAACCTTTTAACAATATTGGTTGGAAAATGCTGTTGTATTTTGTGGGTTCTATCTAATTTGAAGGTTTTTACCCTATGACTTATCGTATATACCTCATTTCCTGGTGTTGAAGATATTCCACCCTCGAATGTGCACCCCACTTTTAACTAGCAAAATTTTGAAAACAATGCATAAGAAATGGCCTCCCTATCATAAGTTGATGTCTTTGTTTTCTGTGGTATGCTGTGTCTCGTTGCATTGAAGAACCCTGGCTCTTGATTTCTACTGATTATTTGATGATTTTTTCTTATCATTTACTTTAAAAATAAAGTACTTTTTAAATTTTTTCATGTTTACTGATTTTAATATTATTAAAGTTTTCCTACAGTTGACTTACAAGCAAATTGAAACACTTGAATAAATGACAAAGTAACTTATACACCATAAACTGCCAAGTCTTGTGTTGTCAAAAATTTTCTTTGCCATCAGTCTCTCAGTAAGCGCAGCTGGATGGGGCTACAGTAGATACAGTATTCCACGTAGTTGATATGGTGTAACATTGTATTGCAGTTAAACTTTGTAAAAACACCACACATCCCAAGTACAGGAAAAAATTAAGATTAAAATATGAAAAAACACTTTAGTCTCCAAAGCCTGCAAATATTTTCATATTACCATAAGTCAGATGTGTACATGATCGATTGAGATAGTCTTGCTATAGTAGGAATTGCTGATATGGGAATGAATTTGTATAGTACGTATTTTTTTTTAATTTTTAAGTAACTTAATGTATGTATACTCTTCATGCAGAGGTCATGTATGAGTTTTGAATATTCTAGCAAAGATAACTTTCCTCTGGGGTTAGATAGGACACAGGGTAAATTTCTGAGACTTATTTCAGGAAAAAACAGTATCTTTGACTCCAAGAAATGCAGTACTGTACTTTGTACTGTATTTCATATTATAAAATCTCAGGAGAAAACTGAAAACAAATAGTAAACATGCTAACTTTTGTAGACTGGTTTGAAAAATATAATTTATTCGCATGATTTCTTTCAGTGATTTTCTCCGAGACCATCTTTATCGTTTAAGAGATCCCTCTCTGCGGGAAACCTTTCGTGTATGGCAGAGAAAGCATCAGATATTTTCCATTAATCATCCCTCTGGAGTACACCTTGTGGTATGTTGGAAGATTTATTAAATAATGAAATAACTTGTCCTTGCTGTATTATAGTGCTAATAATGAATCAGATTTGTTCCTACTGAAATGGAAAGCATCACCATTTATGCACGAGTATCCTTTAGCTTGAGCAGTTGTTGAATATAAGAACAAGGAGGTATGGGGTGAGTGGAGTAATACCCCTCACTCGCCTTATGTTACCACTCACTTTTTCTTTGGACTTTTGTTCAGTGTCTCTTTCTTAGTTGTTGTTTAGCAGTGGAGAAAAACATGACCAAAGCTGTTGCAGGGGGCATGGGCATTTCATATCTCCTGCAGCAGTAAGCCCCCACCCTGTGCAAGGAGCGTGCGATGTCTGGTATTCCCTGCAATGGTAAAAGTATTTGCCAGCTTCATGGGATTTTTTCTTTTTCCTTCTTCCATTCCTATCCCTCTGCCTGTTATTGCTGGCTTCTTCATGGGCTTTTTCATTCTTCCATTCCTATCCCTCTGCTTGTAGTGCTGGCTTCTTCAGGGGATTTTTTCTTTCTCCTTCTGCCTGTTAGTAATGCTACCCCTCTTTGTAGGGAAAAGCACTTGAACAGAGAAGTCGGGTGTGCCATCAACAGCTGTTTCACCCTCCAATTTGTCTGACCTGTACATCCAGGTACTAAGAAAATGCTGCCTCTGGAATACAGTCCTGCGAATGATCTTTCATATGCTTAAAATTCCTGCTAGTCTGTCTTTTGCAGCATTTCTGGACAACCTGGCAGAGGAGAGGGCACTGTCTCCAGTACCTTCCTCTCCTATTGTGCCAGCTCCTATGTCTTCAGCTACCCCAGCTTCTTGACTACCGCAAAGGAGGGGGATCCTGTCACAGTAGTCCTTCTCAGTTGGTACTTTGTTGTTGAATACTGACAAGACTCAGGAAAGGAAAGGGAAGAAATGCTCTCAGTGTTCCTACTTGTCATCAAGTTCATTTTCATCCCCTTCCTTGTCCCTGAAATCTTTTCCAATATGTAGGGAGAAGAGGAGGAGGTCTAAGGCCTTGCACAAGAAGTCAAGGCAGATTTCTCACATGAGCTCTTTATTCTTGCAGGAGAGTGGGAGTCACAGTCACTGGCACGTCATCGCGCCTCTGCATCTACCCGTTTAGACCAAAAGTCTGATCCTGCCACTTCCATTTACAAGCTCTCAGGCTCACACCTAGATGAGTCTGCATGTCCTGCTCACTCTGCATGTGGTTGATCAGGACAACTCCCCTCTCCCCATGCCCTTCAACATCATCTGGCCACACATGCTCTAACAAGAGAGAGAGAGAGCATGTATCTTTTTGGTATTCATGCACCACGTCGAGGAAGAGGCTCAATTGCTCTCTCTCACCTCTCATGTGCCAGGCTTGCTGCATAGATAGGAGGTGCATGGGAGTGGCAGTTTGTTCTCCTGCATTGTCCATGAGCTTGGTGGCTACTGAGTATAGGGTTTTGATAGGGCAGAGCCTAGAGTGAACATCATTCAAATAGCAGTTGTACTGGATCTCTTCCCTTTCATTACAAGATCAAGAGCGAGTAAAGGAGCAGAAGGATGGCATCTTGTCCTCTTTGTCTGAAGAGAATGTAGCTGAACAACGGGGGATCTAATGATTCTGCCCTCTAAATGACAAATACATGTTACATATAGATTATAGTCCAATCATCTACAACCCCCTTCTTCCTTCATGCTTGTAGTCCCATCTTGAACAGGTTCTTCATTTGGAAAATCTGGGAGATCTATGTGGGGCTGTAGCAGGAGAAGAGTTGAGAGGTCTGGTTAAATAAATCATTTATAACTAACTAACTAACTGTAGCAGGAGACTTTCACGTCCATGTGAAGGTCCACAGGGATGTGAGGTAGAGGGTCAGCACCATGGGTTGGTACTGGGTACAGGAATTGCCGGTTCCTCTAGTATACTCGTCCACTGGGGAAATGTATTTCATAGTCCCTTGACCTGCCATGGCTCATGACGATCCCAACCTTGTCCCAACAGTGAGAAGTTGGATCTTGGATCTTTACTGGCTGTCCAACTTCTAGCCTGGGTAGGGGACGTGCATGTTAATTGTGCGACCTCTGTACAAGTTCGGCTCTGTTGGCAGCACGGCAATCACAGTCTTCGGCTTTCTCGAGCCATTCCTGTGAGAATGACTGAGAATGAGCAGGCACACAAGAGTGAAGTGGGGCCATATAGGATTTGTGCAGGGGTGTGGCCCATGAAGTTTGGAGTGTTCCGTAACTCCAAGAGGCCAGGGTCGAAGTCTTCACAGTCAGTGTTGCCAGAGGGTGTTGTCTTCAGTATGTGATGTTTCACATGGCCATTGGACTGCAGGCAGTACGGGAGAGTAAGGAGGTGATGTACTCCCCATTGCTCCATGAAATCCCTAAATTCATGGCTGGTGAATTGTGAGGTCTACCATCGGTCCTGAGGTGAAGTGGGACACCAACCTCCCTGAAATATCTGCAGAAGATCCTTATCATTGCAGAGGTGGTAGTGTCACTGTAGCATGGGGCAACCACAGGCCAGCCAGAAAGCCTGTAGGTCACGAAGAGGAATTACTACCCTGAAGTGTTGAAGAAGTCCTCTGACACAGACTCAAAGGGCCTAGTAGGGTGCTTGTCATTTTGAAGAGGTTCCTGCTGGAGGCTGGTTGTAAAACCTGGCAAGGCTCTCGAGCTTGAACAGCACTTGCGATGTCAAGAGTTGATTTCCGGCCAGTAAACAGTCTGTTGTGCCCATCGCTTTGTGGTTTCTATTGCTCCGTGACTGTCATGGAGTAGTGATAGAGTGCAGCAGCAAAGGGCTGCAGGAACTACAATCCTTGCTCCATAAAGGAAGAGTTCACCATCGACTGAGAGGCTATCCCATAGTTTCCAGAGTGAGAGCAACGAATTATCCAGGTTGTAACGATTGGTAGGAAATCCTGAGAGCACACAGTCTTGAAGATGGATGTACAATGGGTCCTCCCTCACTGAAGCCTGAAGATCTTGAATAATCCTGTCAGCATCCTGGGGTGAAGCGTCATCCTCTTGGGATGCTGCATGAGTGGTGGCAATGGTCCTGATGTATGGCCCAGTCTCAACATATTCGGTTTGTTATGTGGTGTGAGCTGGCTGCCAGGCATCGGGGATGCCAAGCTGCTTGCCAGCACACCACACAGCTGTGAACAGATACGATGGGATATTCTCCTTGAGACATTGTAATCGGGGAGTCTTGACCGCATCCAAAGTGTAATGAATGGTTGAGAATTGGCACCAGTGGGCGATGGTCTGTCATCAACGTAAAATGTTTGAGGCCTGTCAGGTACAGTTTGCATTTGGACATATCCCAGGTTATGGCTAACATCTCCAACTCAATTGTGGCATAATGCGCCTCAGTGTCTGTGAGGAAACGAGCCACTACTAAGCGGAGTCTTCAACTGCCACGGTCCTGTAGAAGGGATATCCTAGTCCGGTGAGTTGAGAAGCATCAGTCTGTAGGATAACTGGGAGGGCTGGATCAAAGGAGACAAGGACTGATAGTCTTCACTCAGCGAAATGCTCCGTCCTAATCTGCGGTCCATACAAGTTAAGTATACCTTAGTTTTACCAGACCACTGAGCTGATTAACAGCTCTCCTAGGGCTGGCCTGAAGGATTAGACTTATTTTACGTGGCTAAGAACCAATTGGTTACTTAGCAGCAGGACCTACAGCTTATTGTGGAATCCAAATGCACACTTGGGGCTTATAATGGGTCTAATAGGCTGAACTGCATCAAATATCTCTGGCGTAAAGTCAGCCAATTGGTTCACTAACCCCACGAATGAATGAAGATCCGTCAAGTTCATTGGTGTAGGGAAGTCCTTGATTGCAGCTACTTCGTCGGGGTCTGCTGAAATGAAATGCCATCTTTGGAGATCCGAAATCCGCAGAAGGTAGACGGTAACCACAAACTTGTTAAGTGTGATGCCAAACTTGCACACCTTGTCAACATCCCATGGATTCGGCATAGATGGCTAAGGAAATCCTCATCGAGCTGCAGGATTGTCATCGACTACCTTGGCGCAATTCTTGACACCTTGCAGAGCCTTGTCTCCTCAAAGGCAGTAGGCGTCCCCTGTGGCCACAAATCCCATTGGGCCTCTGCAATGCTGGGATCGGCCATAGGGTGTGATGTAAGTGGTTAACTTTTGATCCTCATCTGCAAGTTGCATCTTCCTCAAGTTGGATTTGCATTGGGGGTCCTTCCATCAGCTTTAGTGGGGCTTTCTTCAGTTCTTCCATAGAGGTCAGCACATCCTTGAACTCTCGCAGAAAAAAAGTCTCAGACTTCAGCAGGCGACGTGGTGGCATGAAGAGCCAGCTCTGAACGCGTATTGGCATGGGTAACATCCAGAATAGGTCTGGGGAAACTCTGGGGGAATAATGACCAACTCTTTGCAGTGGCTATATGACAGCAGTGGTGTTCAGACACCATGGACTTGGATTCTCTCTGAACAGGATCTCTGCTGAAAGGTGAGAGTGGCTGTGAAGGATCCTAAGGCAGGTGTCATCATAGAGCCATCTGCAGTGAGCACTGGGGTAGCTGGTGGGGGTTGTAGTGCACTCCTAGGAATGTGCAGAAGGTCAAGATGCTGAGGGCCCACAACAGAGACGTCGGTACTTGTGTCTGGCGACATCTGAATCCTGGTTGTGGTGTCACCAAACGAGGGAAACGGAGATTGGCTGCAGTGTCTTTGATAGAAGAGGGTCTTCCCATCCGACGACAGCTGGAGTTCTTGTCCAGAGAGGGTGGTGCAGGCTCGGCACTGGAAGTGGCATCCCTTGTCTTCTTCCAGCAGCACTTGTTGTAATGTTCCTGTCGGTTGCAGTGGCAGCACTGAACCTGTCTAGCAGGGCACGTATGTACCTTGGCCCAATGACCCTTGTAGGCACAGTTGCTGCAGGTGCTGTCTGCTGCACGACACTTCTCTGTGGACCCATGCGTGTGGTTGCACAACTTTGAAAGGTTGCATCTGGTCAAGGGGGGGAGGTTCTGTGGAGGGGGTACTGATGTAGTCACTGCACCCTCTGGTGGCGAGGTATGAGCTGCAGGTATGGAAGGAGGGGCGCTGGGGCTTCCTGTGGTTGCTTGCTGTACAAGGGGGCTAGCATTTGCAGAAAGGTGCTGTAGTGATCTGTTTCCTGTTCCCCGCGAATTTTGTCCTCTCTCTGTCGTTGGACCCTAAAATCTTCCTGTTTTCTTTGTCTCTCTTCTTTCTGTCTCTTCCTTTTCTCCTCTTGTCTGATCCTGACGTGACCCTTAATCCATGATTTCTCCAGGTATTGTATGAACAAAAGGAAATCAGCTGATTGAGGTATGGCCATTTAGGGATGGAGAGCGGGTGGGGACTGCGGATGGTAGGCAGGATCTTGTGAATACTGGACTGCTAGGGTGTCGTCACATTCGTCCTGAGAACATAGGGAATCCATTGTGAATAATGTTCTGTTTACCCCCATACAGGCTTAATATACTGAATTAGTATTTTAGATGCAGTACATGAAATACTGGCACTAGTTGGCTTGTTTGCACATAAGATACACTGTACATACCATACCAGCAAATAAAGTCAAGTCAGAGAGAGAGAGAGAGAGAGAGAGAGAGAGAGAGAGAGAGAGAGAGAGAGAGAGAGAGAGAGAGAGAGAGAGAGAGAGAGAGAGAGAGAGAGGTCCTCTGTCGGCTTTCTTCTGGTACGCTGTAAGTCTCCTTTATCTCTTGCGTCTTGCAACTTCTTCCTGTAATACCCCACTGTACCATGTTGGTTGGGATGAGACGTGAAACAAGCTCATCTAAAATGTAGGTTCTTGATACCTACAGTAATAAAGGTTACAATGCAACAAGGACTATACGTGTGAGCAACTGAACTCGGAGGGGAAGTGGCATACTGCCAGGCATTGGATTTGATTGTGTTTAGTTGCCACTTACCAGTGTACATGTGAGACAAGAATACAGTTGCCACTTATCAATACAGTATACTATGTTATATACATGGGAGGCAAGGATACGTTATACAATAATAAATACATGTTACATATAGATTAATAGTAGCTATTAACTTCCAACAGGGCCAGAGACTCCTGCAAATCCAGAAAGTAAGGTTAGAAGAGCATTGGTGCTTGTGAGAAGGGAGGATGACATTCCTTGAACAGAATATTGTACCCATCCTGAAGGACTGATACTACCAAGGGTTCTACCACTATGTCCAATGGCAGAGGAATGGAATCGTCACCCTCAGCAACTCCCTCTCTTCTTCCCCTTTCCTTGCTTCCTACCTGCAACTGGGGAAGGAGGAAGGAAGGAAGGGCTGGAAGGACTCCCAACCCTCATCTGAGGAAGGAAATTGGGATCCGTGTCTGGGTTTTGGAAAAACAAGCTTCTTTGCAACTTTAGATGTCAAAGGTTTCACGTGCACGTCTTCAGTATTAGGTGTTTTCTTCAGTATAAGATGTTTCGCATGGCCATTGGACTGCGGGCAGCGTGGGGGATTAAGGAGATGATGTACTCCCCATTGCTCCATGAAATCCCTAAATTCGTGGTTGATGAACTGTAGTCTACCATTGGTCCTGAGGCGAAGTGGGACACCGACCTCCCTGAAATATCTGCAGAAGATCCTTATCATTGCAGAGGCAGTAGTATCACTGAAGCATGGGGCAACCACAGGCCAGCCAGAAAGCCTGTTGGTCATGAAGAGGAATGACTACCCTATGATGTTAAAGTCCTCTGACACAGACTCAAAGGGCCTAGTAGGGTGGTTGTCATTTTGATGAGGTTCCTGCTGGAGGCTGGGTTGTAAAAACTGGCAAGGCTCTCGAGCTTGAACAGCGGTTGCGATGTCAAGAATCGATTTCTGGCCAGTAAACAGTCTGTTGTGCCCATTGCTTTGTGGCTTCTGTTGCTCTGTGACTGTCATGGAGTAGTGATAGAGTGCAGCAGCAAAGGGCTGCAGGAACTACAATCCTTGCTCCATAAAGTAAGAGTTCACCATCGACTGAGAGGCTATCCCATAGTTTCCAGAATGGGAGCAACGAATTATCTAAGTTGTAACGATTGATAGGAAATCCTGAGAGCAAAGTCTTGAAGATGGATGTACGATGGGTCCTCCCTCGCTGAAACCTGAAGATCTTGAACAATCCTGTCAGCATCCTGGGGTGAAATGTCATCCTCTTGGGCTGCTGCATGAGTGGTGGCAATGGTCCTGATGTATGGCCCAGTCTCAACATATTTGGTTTCGTTATGTGGTGTGAGCTGGCTGCCAGGCATCGGGTATGCCAAGCTGCTTGCCAGCACGCCACACAGCTGTGAACAGATACGGTGAGATATTCTCCTTGAGACATTGTAAATGGGGATTCTTGACCGCATCCAAAGTGTAATGAATGGTTGAGAATTGGCACCAGAGGGTGATCATCTGTCATCAGTGTAAAATGTTTGAGGCCTGTCAGGTACAGTTTGCATTTGGACATATCCAAGGTTACAGCTAACATCTCCAACTTGATTGTGGCGTAGCGCGCCTAAGTATCTGTGAGGAAACGAGCCACACTGTACTAAGCGGAGTCTTCCATTGCCATGGTCTTGTAGAAGGGATATCCTAGTCCAGTGAGTTGAGAAGCATCAGTCTGTAGGATAACTGGGAGGGCTGGATCAAAGGAGGCAAGGACTGATGGGCAGTCTTCACTCGGCAAAATGCTCCATCCTGATCTGTGGTCCATACAAATGCACACTTGGGGATCATAATGGGTCTGATAGGCTAAGCTGCATCAAATATCTCGGGCATAAAGTCAGCCAATTGGTTCACTAACCCCAAAAAGGAATGAGGATCCGTCAAGTTCATCGGTGTAGGGAAGTCCTTGATTGCAGCTACTTTGTCGGGGCCTGCTGAAATGAAATGCCGTCTTTGGAGGTCCGAAATCCGCAGAAGGTAGAAGGTAATGCTGGAGGCAGTAACCACAAACTTGTCTTTGTTAAGTGTGATGCCAAACTTGCGGCACCTTGTCAACATCTTGTGGATTTGGCATAGATGGCTAGGGAAATTCTCATCGAGCAGCAGGATTGTCATCGACTACCTTGGCACAATTCTCGACACCTTGCGGAGCCTTGTCTCCTCAAAGGCAGTAGGTGTCCCCTGTGGCCACAAATCCCATTGGGCCTCTGCAATGCTGTATGTGGTTAACTTTTGATCCTCCTCTGCAAGTTGCATTCGCTAGTACCCATGTAGGGCATCTGCAGTGGTGAAGGACTTGGCTGTCGCGGTTCTTGAGGTCAACGGTGATTCAGACACCTTTGTCCTTAGTTACTACAACGAGCGGGTGACACCAGTCTGAGGGTTTGTCACCAGCAGGCTTAATGATACCCTGATCAACCATGCACTCGAGCTCTGCCATAACTTTTTCCCAGAAGGCATATGGTATTTGGCAAGATGCATTAATGGCAAAAGGCACAGCATCTTCAAGTTGGATTTGCATTGGGGGTCCTACCATCAGCTTTAGTGGGGCTTTCTTCAGTTCTTCCTTAGAGGTCAGCACATCCATGAACTCTCGCAGAAAAAAAGTCTCAGACTTCAGCAGGCAACGTGGTGGCATGAAGAGCCAGCCCTGAACACTTACTGGCATGGGTAACATCCAGAATAGGTCTGGGGAAACTGGGGGAATAATGACCAACTCTTTGCAGTGGCTATATGACAGCAGTGGCATTCAGACACCATGGACTTGGATTCTCTCTGAACAGGATCTTTCAGCTAAGGTGAGAGTGGCTGTGAAGGATCCTAAGGAAGGTGTCATCATAGGGCCATCTGCGGTGGGCACTGGGGTAGCTGGTGGGGGGTTGTAGTGCACTCCTAGGAATGTGCAGAAGGTCAAGATGCTGAGAGCCCACAACAGAGACATCGGCACTTGTGTCTGGCGACATGTGAATCCTGGATGTGGTGTCACCATACAAGAGGGAAATGGAGATTGGCTGCGGTGTCTTTGATAGAAGAGGGTCTTCCCGTCCGACAACAGCTGGAGTTCATGCCCAGAGAGGGTGGTGTAGGCTCAGGACTGGAAGTAGCATCCCTTGTCTTCTTCCAGCAGCACTTGTCGTAATGTTCCTGTCGATTGAAGTGGCAGCACTGGACCTGTCTGGCGGGGCACGTATGTGCCTTGGCCCAATGACCCTTGTAGGCACAGTTGCTGTCTGCTGCTGGACGCTTCTCTGTGGATCCATGCGTGTGGTTGCACAACTTTGAAAGGTTGCATCTGGGCAAGGGGGGGAGGTTCTGGGCGATGGCTTTCTGTGGAGCAGGTACTGATGTAGTCACTGCACCCTCTGGTGGCAAGGTATGAGCTGCAGGTATTGAAGGAGGGGCACTGGGTCTTCCCGTGGTTGCTTTCTGTACAAGAGGGGCTAGCATTTGCAGAAAGGCGCTGTAGTGGTCTGCTTCCTGTTCCCTGCAAATTTCATCCTCTCTCTGTCGTTGGACCCCAAAATCTTCCTGTTTTCTTTGTCTCTCTTCTTTCTGTCTCCTCCTTTTCTCCTCTTGTCTGATCCTGACATGACCCTTGATCCATGATTTCTCCAGGTTCTGTATGAGCAAAAGGAAATCAGCTGATTGGGGTATGGTCGGTTCTGTATGAGCAAAAGGAAATCAGCAGATTGGGGTATGGTCGTTTAGGGATGGAGAGCGGGTGGGGACTGTGGATGGTAGGCAGGATCTTGTGAATACTGGACTGCTAGGGTGTCGTCACATTCATCCTGAGAACATGGAGAATCCATTGTGAATAATGTTCTGATTACCCCCATACAGGCTAAAAAGCAGAATTTAACTAATGTAATGTATTAGTATTTTAGATGCAGTACATGAAATACTGGCACTAGTTGGCTCGTTAGCACTACCTTACACTGCACATAAGATGCACTGTACATACCATACCAGCAAATAACGTCCTTGCGGAGAGAGAGAGAGAGAGATAGAGAGAGCTTTCTTCTGGTATGTTGCAAGTCACCTGTCTCTCTTGCTTCTTGCAACTTCTTCCTGTGATACCTCACTGTACCATGTTGGTTGGGATGAGACGTGAAACAAGCTCATCTAAAATGTAGGTTCTTTATACCTACAGTAATAAAGGTTACAATGCAACAAGAACTACGCGTGACTACTGAACTCGGAGGGGAAGTGGCATACTGCCAGGCACAGGATTTGAATGTGTTTGGTTGCCACTTAACAATGTACATGTGAGACAAGAATACAGTTGCCACTTATCAATACAGTATACTATGTTATACACATGGGAGGTGAGGATACATTATACAATAACAAATACATGTTACATATAGATTATAGTGTCTGTTAACTTCCAACAGTGCCAAAGATTCTTGCAAATCCAGAAGGTGAGGTTAGAAAAGCATTGGTACTTGTGAGAAGGGAGGATGTCATTCCTTGAACAGAATACTGCCACCCATCCTGAAGGACTGATACTACAAATGGTTCTACCACTATGCCCAATGGCAGAGAATGGAATCGTTGCCCTCAGCAACTCCTCTCTTCTTCCCCTTTCCTTGCTTCCTACCTGCAGCTAGGGAAGGAGGAAGAAAGGGCTGGAAGGACTCCCCACCCTCATCTGAGGAAGAAAATTGGGATCCCTGACTGGGTTTTGGAGAAAGTCTTTTTTGCAACTTTAGAAGTCAAAGGTTTCACCAGCACCAAGAGAAAACCTGCCAAGAGAGGACCGAGGTACCGTGTCTCTTAAGAACCAGATTTGCCCACGTGTTGGTGTTCTGGCAAATGACACTAGCGGTCTTGTGAAGATTGCTGTGTTGTCCCACGAAAAGATAACTGCTACAGCAAAGTCTGGCAGCATGTTCAAAGTTAGGTGAAGCCACGAGACAGTCTGGAGCAATGCCACAGACACGAACTCCATTCATCTTTGAAGCTGAGAATGAACCACCAGAGGGAGGTCATTTGTCATTCAAGGACAGATACATCCAACAACAAACAAGTAGTCTCTTTGACTTCCATTGTATACCTCTCTGATGCACAAGCAGCAGGGAGGAGAAGAGCTTGCTCGGTCTGCTTTAGAATTCCCCTTCTTCTTAAGTGTAGATGAAGGAGAGTCTGAAGTCAAGGAGGATGAAGACAAGATAAGTTTGACAACAATAGAGAGGAAGAGGATGAAGCGGGAAGCACCGGTGCTTCTTTTTTCCCCAGTTTGCCACATTCCCTTTGTACTGCAGGACTGGGTGAGGCAGGAACCTCAGATGAAGTCTTACCCACTGAAGGATCCTGGCTGAAGTCTCACCCACTGAAGGATCCACTGCAACAGGAGGAGCCCCTTCCTTCACAGCAGTACATAAAGCCAAAATAGCCGTATCCCCACCAAGTGCCACTTCTACAGAGGGCTCAGGTTTTAAATCCTTTTTCCTCAGCCTTCTTATTAATGAAAGCCACAAAAGATGGGCTAACACAAATATTGAAGGTAGGCCATATCTTACACAGGCGCTATAAAGGTGATGTTTTCCTATGGACACCTAGAACATCAGAATCATGTGATGTCCTCAAGTGAAAGTTGGGTTCTGGTTTTTTAGACCTAGTGATACTCACAGAAGTAGCAGCACTTACAGAGGGACGAATGGATGATGAGGGTAAGAAGGAACTAGAAAGGTTTGGAGGCATCCCCAGCCAGATTAGTGTTCCCCCAAGGAAGTCAGCAGATGCTGTATATTCCTCTTCCTAAACCTAATCCACTGTGGCAAATCCTTATCAATACATTCCTTGCCAGAATAATCTTTGAACTGGAATTTTTTTGGAATTTCAAGAACCACAAAGAAGAGAGAATTCATCATTACAAGTGACAGGAACAGTTGAATTGAACTGAATATAAAATTTAGGCCAAAGGCCAAGCACTGGGACCTAAGAGGTCATTCAGTGCTGAAACGGATATTGATAGTAAAAGGTATGAAAGGTGTAATAGGAGGAAAACCTTGCAGTTGCACTATGAATCAACTGTTAGGAGAGGGTGGAAAGTAAGATGGAAAAAAGACTATGAAAGGAGGTACAGTAAAAGGAACGAAAGAGGTTGCAGCTAGGGGCCGAAGGCACGCTCCAAAGAACCCTAAGTAATGCCTACAGTGCACCTAATGAGTTGCACTGATGGCACTAGCCCCTACAGGCAACATGAACAAGAGGTACAAGGGTGGCCACATTCCTCACAGTGATTTTGACATTTTTTTCCGTAATGGTAAAAACAAGGAAAAAGGCAAAGAATACAACACAAAGGCAAGGCAAAGAGGTAACTCCAGTCTTTCAACTGCCAGCCAGGAGAGAAGATTACAGCACATTTTTATTCTACCATGGCCGAAAGAAAATGTAAATGTGACAATTGGTGAGTGAGGGATACTCCACCATTCTCTGTTAATCACCTGGTTAACTATCTTGTTACCAAGATTTTGACCAGTTTTCAGCTTGCGCTGAAAGATACTTCTGTATAAAAGGTTGTGGTTAGTATACCCTTAGGAACAAATACAAATTAGTCATTTTCTTGATAGCCTTTGAACAGAATAGTTGCTTTTACCCAGTCTTGTTGCACAAGTGGTAATGTCTATGTTTTCAGGAGCCTTTCCCCACTATCTTTGTATTTTTTGTTACTACAAGAAATAATTGTGTTAAATTTAATATAATATCCTTACTTTACCTTTGCAGCCACCTCCAAAATTCAGAGCTCTTGCACAGCAACATGATGCAGTGGATTGGCATATTCCCTACAACGATGGATCAGTTAGAGAGTCTTTTGAGGTACCCCATACATGGTTGTGTCTCCATGCAGACCAACAGAAGCACCAAGGGTTTCACCCAAGAGATCTTGTAAGTGACGCTGCCTTTAAATGCTTGGAGGAAGATAAATCAAAATCGTACTTTGCCAACCCGAGGAACTTTGGTATCGAATCTAATAATTCAGGCTTGAAATTTATAAAAGTAAACGATGAAATTCCTGGAAGCAAACAGAATAATTCAAGAACGTTGAATATTAAATATGGAAGAGTGTCTTTCAACAGTGATGTTAAGAGACCACGAAAGCAGTCCCTACCATACAATAATACTAGCATGTATTCAAGAGATTCTGCGACTCATTTTGGTGGCTTTAAAAGCAGTCCTACTGATTTTCAGTCCAATCTAGATGATTCAAATTCTTTGTCTCAGTCTAAATATGAAAAAGGTCGAGGAGCAAGGAATAAAATGAAGCAAGATATGATGAATATAATTGGTGGGAGCATTACAAAACAAAAACAACTGGAACATGACAAGAGACATTCTCTAGAGAAGAAGGTGAAATCCAATGAAAGAGTAGCTAAAGGTTTTCCCAAAAATTTGTAGAATTGTGAATGCATGCATTGTAAAACTAATGTAAATATTTGTCCATAAAGGTTTCTGTTTTTCAATTAAGAATGATTTTATTTCCCTATTAATGTGTTAATATTCACCCAATGTTTTAATGTTGCACACCTGATGTGCAGTTGCATTACTCCTAAGTTTCGTTCATACTTGAGAGATTCTATACTTGTTATCATTCCTGACTTTTACCACAAAGTTCTACTACAAAATTCTCTATAGGGAGTACTACCCTCAGTAATGCCTTACTTACAGTGTGGCTACCATTCAGCTTTACAGGTCCTTGGTAGTCTCCCTACAGCCTCCAGCTGCACTGTGTTATCCTGCTATCCATTCGTTGTCCTTTGCCCTTTCCTACTCAGATGTCCAACATGTGTAGCTATACCTTGGTCCATTGTCCTTTCCCACTCAGATGCCCAACATGTGTAGCTATACCTTGGTACATATTAAACTCTAAATTATATCCTCTGGCAGCCATATGAGTCTAGAAGTAACTTGTTAGTCAGCTGAAACTACTCTGACAAACTATATTAACTGACATAAACTGAAAAATTAACAAAATCACTGCTTAAGGTGATCAAAGTTTTTGGTATAGATATTTAAAGATATTAAGCAGTCATCATCAGTGAATGTTTAGACATGTAAATGCTAAAAAAGCTAAGTACACTTTATATAGATTTGTGGCTGAATTTTTTTATTTACTGAACAAATGAAAGATACTTTAGTGGCTATACGTAAAAAAAAATATAAACTTTAAAGTAAGGCTCATTGATTTAGTGAAAGTTCTGATGGAGATTAAGATTTAAATGCATAATGCATAACATAATAAATATATTAAACTAATAATGAAACTCAAGCAAAATGTTACCCAAATTCAAAGGCTACATTCTGGGCACAGGTGAAAATAACAGCCTTTGCAGAAGCAAGATTGGATTTATGTGGTATGGCAGGAGGACCTCTGTACTATAGTTAAAGCAGGTTGCTGTACTTAAAATCATCGTGCAGTGTGGTACATCACAAATTCCTGAAATAAAATATTAAGAAAAGGAAAGTTAAATGAAAAACAGCACATTTCTATTGCTAGAACTGTAGCCAACAGTAAGGAATATAAAAGACCTTTTGGTTTTCATTACTGCTAAATTATGCTACTCTTGGTTAATGGCAATACCTCTTAAAAGATGGAACATACTTGCATGATGCTAGCCAGAAAATTTTTTTTAGAAGGAACTCAACTCAGTCAAGAATGTGGTGAGCTCTAGCAAAAACAATGCCATAGGGTGTTAAGACAACCTGTCACCTCCTCAAGGCACAGATACATAAAGGTGGAAACCTCAAGAACCCATTCATAGGTTCCCTAAGGAAAACTGAGAAGCTAGTAATAGCTGGAATTACAAAAAAGTGGATTCAAAAAGTTCAGAAATGATACATTAGGAAGAGGTTGTACTACTATATATATGTTGGGGGTTACTGAATCCAGTAAACCAAAGATTACAGAAGAAAAAGGAAACACTTGAGTTTTGTTAGAACTTTATCTATAAATATCTCAGACATTGACCTGCCCTTTAGTCTGAAGAAAAAGGTGGAAAATTAAACAGGCAAAAGTAAAACATTAGAACATTGCAACATATGGAAAAATACTTAGAAGCAGAGAAAAATGTGTCAATTCTACACTGCTGCATCCAGCAAAGAATAATAACACCAAATTGGATCAACGGCTAAGGTGGTTTAGTAGGAATATAGGACAATCAGACATAAACTATCACGTTAAAACCATCAAAAGTGATAAAAATGGCCCACACAAAATAAAGTAGGAAGGTAGATAAATTCATTAGGAAGGCAAAATTAAAATATAGAACTGCACATAGAGCGAGTGAAAATTTAAAAGGCATATTTTGCACGCAGCCAGTCGAAAACCAATGAAGAGTACAATAGGGCTTTTACAAGATGAAAGATTGCAATACTATTAGTAGTGACACTGGTATGGCAGATCCACCAAATATTTTTCCAGCGTGAATACCTAAGAAGACATCTTTGAAATTCCTAGTGTCCCTGCAACATACCAAGGAAAATCATTAAAATAAAGATTGCATCTGACTCTGACTTACCAATTTATACAAATAAAGGTGGTAATAACATGAAGCTGTTGAGCTCAATAGTCCTTTACATAAAAATGACTACGCAGAAGCCTACTTTTGAGCACTTCCTAATAACTAATGTAGGATTAAAATTCGTAATAAATATGATAAAATAATATATGAAAGCTTCTAAAGCATGAGTGTGAAGAAAACAATTATTCACTAACTGAAACCAAAATGTCTGCTAAAGCAAAGCTCTTGCTAGTTACGACACCAAATGTACACTTCACAGTAAAAAGCAAAACCAAAATAAGTGTTACAAAAAATGGAAATCAAAGAGACTAGAGAATTCAACAATGTTATAGATGGTCTTCATCTGCTTAAATCAGAAGCTCCAGCTGATGGTAAATGCCCAAACAAGTTCTAATAGCAGAAGTTAACTGAACACAGCAGAAAATATAACCAACTGTAAATAAGAAAAACTTAAACTATAGTTTATGTTTCTTATAAATTTCACAAACCAAAAATGTTCAAGCATGAATACAAATACTGTTTAGCCTATTTCCTTTCCCCTAAAACTCGTTTCCATTCCAAACAAGCACATACCCCAACAAGTGTAACCACATTATTGTATATAAAATTTTTTCTTACAAAAAATGAACATAATGTCTAATTAGTAAGTCAAGCCTAACTGACAGATCATGACCCTACATACACCACGGGGATTAATAGTGAAGTCTGAATGGCTGAATTTTATTTGATTCGCTATACTGATGAGTAGTTTCTTTAATCTGGGTAATTCTCTTCTCAAATTAAATTTCCAAAATGCAATTTACTGTTTTTTCACCTGTTTATGAAATAACTAGAGTAAAAATCCTTAATAAATAAGACAATTTCTTTTTTTTACTTTTGAAAGCACCAGAAAGAATTATGACTACCAATGACAAGGTACCTCAAATACTTTGTACACAATTATTTTCACAGTAGATCATTCCTATATTACAATTAAAATGTAAATTTCACTACTGTATTTGAAACTACTCCTCAAGTTAAAACTACGTTAAAATATCATTAGTTTCCATTCCACTGCATGGCAGGAATATCTTCACTTTGTTCATGAAGCAAATCAACCTGGCTTTATTTACTGTACTGGTCACATGTTGGCCAAATCATCAGAACACCCTTTACACACATTCATATATACATGTGCAATTTTAAATGAAAAACTAAACTCACCATTACTCTGCACTTGTCTGAATTATTTACAAGGTCCCAGAATTACAAATAAAATCACTTCCACAGTGCCTGAAAGTTATAAGTAATTTTATCAGTGTTACCAAGTCAATTCTAAATTTTACATAATAAAAGTTTAACTAAAAAACACTCAAATGCTAAATAGACACACCCATCTCATTTTTATAATAGTACAGTGATGGAGAATAAAAATAATAATGGCAATACTTACACAAAATTTCTGAAACTGCCTCCAGGTTGGCGACAAAAGCTGCAGTGGTGTTCCAAAATTAAGCTGTGATCTCACAAAAAAAATATAAGTGTGATTAAGATTACCACCAATTAACAGGAAAATTTTAAATAAATGAAAAAAAAATGCAAGGCAATAAATAAAAATTGGAAAATATTTCCAGTATTCATATACTGTTCCACAAGTCTGGGATAATGTGAGACTTGCCAACCTGTTAGCAGACACACTACAACGATTTAGTTAACTATCAGACATTTAAGGGACTTCAATCCATGCACTAACCCACCTGAGCCACTGGATCATCATCATTTTTCTTAAGCAAGAGAAATTACTTGTCTGGGTTTCATGGGCGATGCTCGAGCAGAATTTTTTAAAGTAATGGGTTTGTGATGAGATGAACTTAATCTCATTCAAGTACATGAAAGAGCCCAAGATTTTATCTAAATATTATGAAAACAGGTAACAAGATTTTGCAATTCAAACCGAGTTTAGATAATAAAGGTTTATTGTACTTCAATTTCATTGTATAAATGAGCCTCTTAAAAACATAATATTTACAACTAAAAACCTTCAGCTTTCTTGCAGATTTATTTTTACACTCTGATAAGTCTGTAGGCAGAGTTATTCATATTTATATCCTGATCAAAATGTAAAAAAAAAAAAATAATAATTTCAACATAACTTCATTTCTGTTACTGACACTTATTTCAAAAGATAGTTTTTCAAGATTTTTCACAGATATCACAAGAAAAGGCAAATGTTTGTAACCTTTATCAGAACTAATTTTTTGTGGACTAACTCAGTCAGATATTTTCCTTTTATTAGTGTTTTCACTTGTGGATATACAGTTCAGTTCTTTACTTTTCCCAGTAGTGTTCTGAAGTCGATAACCTAACCCTTGCCCTCGTTTATCTCTTGGAAACTTACTTTTTAGTAATGCCTTCTCTTCTTTGGTCATCTGAGAAGCTTGGAAGAACTTCTCACGAAAGTTTGAAGACATATCTGCAACATGAGCTGTTGCCTCCTCCCCTAACTGGAAATGAATGAATGAAGTAACAGCCTGGTTAATCATGAGTTTTCTCTTTTATTCTTTCATCACTTGCTCTTCAAATTATAAGAAAAAGTTTATGCATGGCATAAAAAAACACCTATTAAATATTATAGCTGTTGATATAAAAGGACTTAGGAACAATGTAACTGACTGATTGGACATTATAACTCGAGGCATTTTTCAAGATTTACACACCTGGATTTTACACAGCCCTATTTGAAACACCTGTAGCCCTGTAATGGACTCAGCCTTGCTTTTAACAACTATACTTAAACTTGTTCCACTGGTTATGTATTACTGTTACACCTCATATTTTCACCTATGAACATCATCTCTTAAGCATAGATGCAAGATCACTTCACAACAATTGTTAAAGCTCACTTGAGTAAATCCCTCTCTTTCTGGGGATGGAAGTTTTACTTAAGAATTATACTAGACTGCAGAGATTACCCTGCAGCATAAGGCAACTATATGTCAAGTTAAAGTAGACCAAACACGACCAAAATGTCACACATAACAGTCTTCATAGTCTCAGGAAATATATAAAAACAACTGAAAGAAAAGGACAATTACATGCATAAAACTTAATTGAAAAATACAAAACTAAGAAACTAGTTGTCACCCAGTTCTAACAGAAGCTTATTTTGTGAATAAATACTATTTCAACATTTTTTCCATTTTACTTCAAATATGACTGCTCCTGTTTCAATGAGGGAACATCATACTGCAAGTAGAATGAATTTCCAAAATACTAACACGTATAGCTGACTGACCTGTGGTTCCCTCGTTTTCTTCAGAGTAATGAGTCGTCTTGATGAATGAACGTTCAGAATCTGTTCACAATTTGATACTAATTCAAGGCAAGGATGGGATGGAACCAAATTATCCATGTAGTCTTCTCTGCAGAAGAGTGTACACATAAATATCTTTACAATAAGAAATGTAATATAATTAAAACATCTGAAAAGGATTCACATCACAAAAATTAATGCTCCTGAAGAAAAAGTAATACATAAAAACATATTCAACAATAAAATAAATGTAAAAACCATATTTCATACAATCTCAAGAATTATAACTCTAAAATTGACTAAATAAATCTGCTTAAGTCAACAAATAATTTTTTCAATGACTACTTTTCAAATTTCATAAATATAAATCACTGACTAAAATAACCTTACATTTCATTATATACTTTGCAACCTTAAACATAACTTTAAAAAAAAATAGTGATCCTGACACCCTATACAGTGTACAGTGATGATCTACGGTCAAACTATTAGGGTCCAACATACATCAAAATCTAAATTAATTTTAAACTAGGCATTTGTGCAAAACAAATCTATTTATTCAATAAATCATTTTTTTTTATACAAACCCAACAGCTATACTAGCATAAAGTAAGTTCCTGTTTCCCAACCCTCTTCACCACACCTTCAGAATTTGATTCGCAATAACTTCTGAGCAGATAAACTGGAAACAAATTCTACCAAACAAAGGTAGTTCTTTTATGGTACGAGGAAGATGTACCCACATTCAACCTGTTTTCTAAATGTTATCAGTTTCTTTGCAGAGTGACCAACTAATTTTTCATTACTTGTATCTTTGTAGAAAAAAAGCAACTGCACCATCTGAATCTGACTGCCTCCCAGTCAAAATAGAGTGACCGACTAATTTTTCATTACTTGTATCTTTGTAGAAAAAAAGCAACTGCACCATCTGAATCTGACTGCCTCCCAGTCAAAATAGAGTGACCGACTAATTTTTCATTACTTGTATCTTTGTAGAAAAAAAGCAACTGCACCATCTGAATCTGACTGCCTCCCAGTCAAAATAATGTCCAAAATAAATGCTCACTTTGAAGTGACTACTGATATCAAAAGAAAATTAAACAGGAATATTTTTGAATTCAGTATTGTTATTATTCAAACATTCTTTTTCTTACTACTTTTTTGATATCTTATTAACAAACTAATAATACATTTTATACTTAAACGTAACTAACCTGGATACTGGTAGCCAAAATACAAGCCTCCCACCAGTTACTAAGCATGACGCTGCAAAGTCAATTAAATCCTTAAAGACCTCTGACAAACTGTAATTGACCTTAGAAGGGAAATGTACAGAGCCTGATGGACAGTCCTTTGTGCCTCCTCCATTAGGCTTTGGGCATTTGTGACTTCCTACTCGTTCGGTTGATTCTCGAATTCCATATGGGGCTGAAAATAATGTGCAATATGACAACTGGATTTTCCATTTACAGGAGTCAGTTACAATAAAAATGTTAATTAATCATGAGTACAATAGAAGATATTAATATGGCTAATAAAGTTACATGTATAAAACACTGAAAGAGCGAATTATTTAAATTACCTGCTGTAATAACAAAAGGTCATCTACACTAAAAACCTGGGTAATCAATACTTTAAAATTATTTTGAACACCTTCACACACACACACACACATTAAGCATGTACTCATAACATAGTTTATCACCATCATTACCCCTATCTCCAACACTGCAACACAAAGTCCCTGCATGAAATTCTGCAACTCATAACTTTCTTCTGCTTTTGCTTCTACAAATTTCCCCTCATAACCAGCCACCCCCATCTCTTAGTTCTCATTCAAATAAGTCTCGGTTCTGGGTCTTCAAACTTAACTTGTGCCCACAGGAGCCCAGTTGTCAATATCACATACCATCCTCCCAGAGGTGGTACAAAGGACATGTCCAAGCCATGGCCATCTCCCATTAACCATTACCTCAACTATATACTGTACAAAACTTCTGCAATTTCCCACGTGGTATCATTTCTCACTCCATCCTGCTTCGAGACTCCTATATTCTACTTGAAGCTTTATTTTCAAATCGACAAAACCTTTTAGATAGTTTTACTATCACATCATGGTTCACATCCACATACTAACACAGATCTTAAAGTATAATTCAATTTTGTATACTATTTCAATCTTTTTGATTACCATCTCAGTCATCCTGACCACTGTTTGATTTCCCTTTTTCAAATACTGTTTCTAAGTACCAACTCTACAGAACCTGTATTGGATAACATTTTTCCTAAATAATTGAAAGACTATGTTAAAAAACATAGGTCATTCACCATCAGATCCCAGCTATTAGTCCCTTAGCCTTCCCCCCAACATTTGGGACGGTAACAAATATATCATACTGTTTATCTATTACACAGCCAAGTGTACAAATTTTTAGTAATATTTTCTTTTGATTTGTATCTGTAAAGTCATTGTATGTGGTAGGATACTAATTTAGTAGTACTTAACTGTTGTACTCTATCACAGCAAGTTCAAAATAACTCAACAACAAATGAATTACAAATTTTTGTTTCTGAACTAACAATCAGTATAAAATAAAGAAAAATTACCTGAGGATCTCAACCTGTTAGAGCTAAACCTCTACTGTTCACTCCTTACCCAGCCCTGAGGGGACAGTACCACATAATTAGTATGGCACAAATGTAATCCAACACGCTTAATAGGACTGAGAGCATTACAGGAATGCAATTATCCACACCATTATATTGCTTGGCAAACTGGAGCATGTGTGAAGAGTCCTACACCAAGAAACAGCTCACCACTGGAATCCAAAGGTTAGCTCTAAGGTAGTTTTGAACCATTAATACAGTTAGTCAGAACATTTACAGGTGAGTTAATGATCCACCACAACTCCTACTATTAGAGTCAAACATAAACTTAAATTGAAGCTGTGATATCCTTTGCTATAGACTAGGCCAGAAAAATATCATGTAAGTGGAAAAACCCAAACTATTTGAGCCTAAGAAAAAATAATATAGACTCAAGGAATCAAACCCACAACAAATCTAGGTGTTACAGAGACCTTTCACCACAGTTATGTTCTCCACTATCAAGAACTCCAACCGTGAAATAAATTCCAGATGTTCAGGAAGCACCTCACAGCAACTTGGTAGCAAGTACTATTTTGAGGAGACTCAAACAACTTGGGTGATGACATAACAGTAAAATGTTATAGGCTTGTTTTTCACATTAACAGACTTGTAAAATGGTATCAGAACAATTATTAATTAAACAATAAACTCACGATCAGTTATAATTGCATCAACGAAAGGGATCCTCTTCCAAAATGGATTTGAGTTGTCCATCACTGCTACATCTAAAAACTGAGACTCCAGTCCATACTGCCTGAGATTACCCAAAATACTCTCGCCTTCTGCACGTTTTTTCTGAAAAAAAAAAAAAAAAGAATGAAATATAGGCAATCCAGTTTACATCCTATAATCAAACTCATGAATATCAGATAGAAAAACTTTCATTACTTTGCAATTATGGGTTATGAGTACCACTTAAAGATTTTCAGATTTGGTTTCGCAAACAGAAACCTATTGCGGGTACTTTTGACAATGTAATTTGTTTTGTGTGTCTCATAAGTGTTTTAGATCAATTTAAAATGAGTGGTCAACTTTTTTTACCAAAAGATTAGAATTTGTGCCTATTTTTGTCTGGTTCATTAGATCATCAGAGACTAAGTCTATGCTACTGGACTCCATCTCTCTTTACCTATACCTCTGGCAAAATTGAGTGCTGATCTATGGAAGTGCAATGTTTACCAGATCCACATATTAAGCCTTTCTCATGCACTCCATGTTACTGTTTCATAAAATTTAGTTCTGTCAGAAACTGAACAAAGTTTTTTTCTGTAAGAAGCCAAACGTTTCTATGACACCTGTCTATTGTGAAGGAATCCTTCTGAGTGGCTTCGTCCCTCCAAAGGCTCTCTTGGCTGTACAGATCACCAGTTAAGGATTCGTGGAGGGAATTCTCTGTATCTTGCTCCCTCCGAAGGGTCTCTTGGCTGTAAAGATCACCAGCTACGGACTGATTGAGGGAATTCGCTGTATCTAACACTTCCTTTAACACACAATGCTACAACAGGCAGATATTTGATAACCTCTCAACAAAAAATAAATTGTGTGATGTTAGTGGCATACGATACATTGGATATGGGAAGAGCTGTGACTCAATGCTTGGATGAAACATTTACCTAACATACGAAAATTATAAAATAGAGCATATGTTAAAAATTGCCTTACCTGACTGTGCCGAGTTGGCTTCGTTCGAGCATGAAGTGTCAAATAATCAATATCACATCCCCAAACATGTGCTCCGAAATGTGCTGCAGATACTAGTACTGACCCTATTGTACAAAAGTAAAATTAATATTTTTCATTTTTTAACTTTCAGGGACTGCTTCACAACATACCTTAAGCAAACTATAACAGAGGTTCTTCAGTTCCTAATTATTAAGCTTATTAAGTTTCTAATAATATGTAAATCAAGAGAGGATATGATTGCGCTGTATTGAATGTGGCTGCTATTTTATTGAGGCAACTCTTCTTGATTAAAATAGTGGAAAGAGGAACTTTATGATAAAAGAACTGAAAGTAAATTAAATTATGTTGAAAAATTAAAAGGTGCAACTGGTAGTTCAAGAGGTTGGACAGCAAGATGGACAAAAGCTAATGAAATATAAAATAGAAGGAAATAATGAGAAAGAGGAAAGTACAATATACAGACACTTAGTTGAGATAAAAGCAAGCACACAAGGCCACATGAGACTGTCTTAAAAAGTGCAAACCATCAGGCATCAAAACCCTTCTCATTATTAACACAGTACACAGTTTAACTAGACTACTGCATCAAATTTCTTAACTCACATAGGGCTGGACCAATGCATTTTCATTGATGAAATGTATTAGAGCTTTTTTAAAATATTACAATTCTCAAAAATATATAAATTTTTAGAATAAAATTTATTATTTGGATGCTTACCTACTGCTAAAGATACCTATGGTGCCAAGATATAGCTATCTTTAACAGTAGATAAGACTCATCCCAAGTAATTCCATATCATACTTGGACAAACTGAAAATATTGAATATTCTAAAAAAAAATGATTTCAAAGATAAGTTTCTATAACTTGACATGTGTAGTTGGTTGAAAGTTGGACAAGCACTAAAGACATATTTGATTATAAGTGTTGTTCTACATTCAAAAGCAGAAGTAAAGTGTTGGTTATTTATCAAATCCCCATGGGTAAGATGAGTATCACTGATTCAAACACAGTATAATATTACTTTAACGTGGGATTCTTTTTGGAATGAAAGCACCACAAATTAAAAGCTGGTTTAATCTGTTTCAATTTGTTACTGTCAGGTTCATTACTCCACAATGCCTGTCATTTACTAAGATGACAGATTTTATTGGCAGTGGCAAATCACTGCCAGGAACATGTATATTTGATCTAATCATAGTAATTGCAGCTTTGACAGCATCCTCATTTCCTTTAAAACCTAATGAGCAAGGTCCCAACATATTTCAGACCCATGCCAGTAGCTATTCAGTGCCCCCTTCCCCCCTACAACAACAACAACAACGAAGACATTTTATGGGAACATTAAACTTCTCTCATTATTCTCTATAAAATCTTTTACTTATACATTTACCTGACGAAACCAAATCAATTTGAATGTGATTAATTTCTAGAATTTTATGCTATAATTTGATAAAAAAAAAAAAATTAAACTCATAACGTACACTGATGATACTACCTGAATTACTTGTGCTTGACAATAAAAGTAACTATGTACTGCTTGCAGGAAATTTCACAACTGCTTAATTGCTAACACCAGCTCACAGCAGGTAAGTACTGTGCTTTACAGTACTTTATTTTTTAGTTATTTCCCACTGAGAAGCTGATAAGTAATTTTTTATTTATATTTCATTTTAGCATTTCTTTACATGATATTTTCATTATCCTTAAGAAGTTATTAGACGTTTAAGGCCCTTGTTATCTCTTACAGCTAGCTTTTGGTACTTTATGGCATTTAAAAAACATGGAAATTACCCTTGAAGATAAAGAAAAAAAAAAGACCAAAAGTATTTGAAAACTTAGAGAGAAACAAACCTGTCCCAACAAATGGATCCACCACAATTTGATGTGGCTCTACTTCAGCTACATTAGACATAATAAAAGACAGCTGTGCATCCATGGAGGTACTTCCAATGTATGTGCGACGCTTCAAGGAATATTTATCGATCAGATCCCTTTGACCATCAACAATCCATCGCCCAAGAAAAATCTGTAAGATAAAAAGAAAGAGTTGTGACCTTACCAGTTTCTGTAAAAAAAATAATCTCCTAAAATGAAGATAATAAAAACTTCTTAAGGCTACCAATTCCATGTTAAATAAGAAACTTCATGTTTTCAGTAACAAATGTTAAAAAATGGGTTTTAATGTAATTCAGCATTTAATGCTTTTTGATATATGAAGCTACTTTACAGCAGAAAATAATTTTCACAACAAATTTAACAAGAAGAGCACAGAAAACTTTAAATGCTTTTTGATATATGTAGCTACACTACAGCAGGAAATAAACTTAAAAAAATTTTAACAAGAACAGCACAGAAAACTTTGTAATTCTGTAAACATTGTAGGTAGTTATTCAAACTATCAAATTACAATTCTTAACTCTTGGGGAGTTGACCAAAAGGTTTGTTCTTAATAATAAAATATGGATATTTCTTCAAAGATTGCAGAGCTTCAAAAATTCAATAACTGAAGAAAATAAAACTGACAAAGGTTCCGACAAAATATCTTTAATTGATTTGTTTCCAAAGCTAGACAATGGCACTGCATGGAGTTTGAGTTACTCACATAAAACAAACAAAACTGGCAATGTTGACATGAATTTTATGAGTTCATCCAACATCAAGGGTTAAACAAGTGTGGCATTTTTATTCTAAGATTCTTGGGCATCACGTCATCAAAGATCACTGATGACAATATTATTTGCTAAGATCCCTAAAACTGAAGCATTCAATCAACCCCGGACTCAAAATCAAAAGAACCAGATAGTCATCAAAGTACGGCTGAAATTCAATACAAAATCTTGACAAACTGATATTTCAATTTCAAACCAAACTGTAATGTTATCTAAAATAATCAGCTGTATGTACAAACAGAAACTTTTGTTTCAACCCAAGGCATAAGGGTATCTAAGTTAATAGAAATTATATATACAAAATATAAAATCTGCATTGAAATTTTTTAATAACTTCAGTTAAAAATAGGTATGGTTATTAATTACCAAGATATTTTTATTACTGAACTTATAACTAAACCCTAGATGTTGTGCACCTTTCACTTTCAAGTAAAAAATTCTAAAAATTAACTCACCTTAAATGGAGTTTCTGGTGTCTCATTTGGATGCAATCCATAATACTCAATCATATGAAGGGATGTGTCTGGGTTGGTCAAGTCCACCTTACCCTCAAAAGGTAAATAACTCAAGGACTGTAAAGGATATTAATATACTGCAAGTTACATGATAAAGACCAGTTAAGTCAAAACATCAATAAAGTGAGTAATGTATATGGCATACAAAATTTTTATTTTTCTCGTGTTTCACAGATACAAACTTCTTAATTAATCTGTGGCATATTGTCTGGTAAGAGTACAAAAAGTAGAGCGCTAATTATATTTTACACACTGACTGTAATGATAACTTTTGACATACACTAGTATCACCATAGTATTTATCAGAAACTTAAAAAAAAGATGACTTCTTAATTATTGTACAATACAAAAAATAATGAGTCCCAACTAAGAATCAATTTATAAAAAGTATATTTACACAGTTCACATGCTTAAATTCACACAATCAATAAAGAGTTAAAAGATAATACTGATATTGTAAAAATTAACAAAAGAGACATCTTTTACTAAGACAAACACACTGCTGACACTTCCAAATAGCAGCCTACATCTGGCAACTGTTAATATACTAAACTTTACTTTTAACATATGATGTCCCCAGTACCATGGACTCACGAGTGAATTCCTTGAAAGAGTTGAATATACTGATGACAACAGAGCAGACTCATTTAATGGAAGGGCTGGTTTTTTTACCTATGAACCCAAAGTCTATGGGAGACCTTTTCTATACATCTCAACAAACAGGGTGTACCTTTCAATCTTCACTCTAAAGAATACAACATTCCAGTGTTACATTGTATAGAGAGAATTAGGGGATTTGAGTTGATGTGCTATTGAGAACTGTAAATGAGTTCAGTCACCATTCTATGTCAACCTCATCATGTTTTCCTCAAGCTATAATTGGTTATTAGTTTCAAGGATTGAATATGCACTTAATAAATATAAGCTTATACTGGTCTTAAGTGTGTTCCAATAAACAGGATTTTACTATGGACAGTCATAAAAGCAAAGAGCAATACTTTCATGTAAGGAGGCTACGTCTTAAAGAAAACAGAGGAAGAGCAGTTTAAACACTTAAAATATTACAAAATCTCCATAAAAATTTATTTGTGTTTAAAAACAAGTTGAACGCAAGTCACATTTTGCGATAAGAAGTATATTAGCTTAACCCTCTAACGCAGAGCCTCTATTTACAAAAACGTCTCCCGTATGCGGCATTCGGAGTTAAGCGCCGAAGTGGAAAAAAGTTTTTCAAAAAATCACAGCACGCTTTTAGTTTTCAAGATTAAGAGTTCATTTTTGGCTCCTTTTTTGTCATTGCCTGAAGTTTAGTATGCAACCATCAGAAATTAAAAAAAACATCATTATCATATAAATATTGAAATATATGACAGCGCAAAAAATTTTCATATATAATTTT
This sequence comes from Macrobrachium rosenbergii, assembly GCF_040412425.1. Taxonomy (NCBI): domain Eukaryota; kingdom Metazoa; phylum Arthropoda; class Malacostraca; order Decapoda; family Palaemonidae; genus Macrobrachium; species Macrobrachium rosenbergii. The sequence goes on along the minus strand of NC_089763.1, from coordinate 20,635,065 downwards.
ATACAAATCGCTGTGAGCAAAACAGTTAAAGCTAACCGGGTTTTTTTTTCTTTGTACTGTACACTAAATTGCGATGATTTTGGTGTATAACAAATTGTAAAACGATCAAAGCAACACAGAAAATATTATCACAAAATGATGCATGAATTTGAACGCGTCTGGACGTAAAAAATGTTTTTTTAAATTCACCATAAATCGAAATATTGTGCTAGAGACTTCCTGTTTGTTGAAAAATGAAGCTAATTGATTGAATATTACTAGACTGTAAGTGTTTGAAAAGCTTACAATTGCTGTTTTTTGACCATTTCGGTCGAGTTAAAGTTGACCGAAAGTCAAATTTTTCTATTTATCGTGATTTATATGAAAATATTTCAAAACTGATAAAAGCTACAACCATGAGTTATTTTCTGTTGTATTCTATATGAAATTACACACATTTTCATATATAAAAGTTTATGTAACGACTAATATAAAACGGTGCAAACATTACACGCACAAGCGTGATCTGAAAGAATTTCTGAGATGTTGGCCGAGTTATCGTTGCTGGACGTAAGGAAAATGTTTCTTTCAAAAATTCACCATAAATCGAAATATTGTGCTAGAGACTTCCAATTTATTGCAAAATGAAGGTAAATGATTGAATATTACTAGAATGTAAGAGTTTTTAGCTTACAATTGCATTTTCGACCATTTCGATCGAGTTAAAGTTGACCGAAGGTTGAAATTTTGGCAGTTATTGTGATTTATGTGAAAATATTTCAAAACTGATAAAAGCTACAACCATGAGTTATTTTCTGTTGTATTCTACATGAAATTGCACACATTTTCATATATAAAATTTTATGTAACGACTAATGTAAAACGATGCAAACATTACGACAAACGTGACGAAAGAATTTCTGAGGTGTTCGCCGGAGTTGCTGGCAGACGAGCGTAAGGAAAAAGTTTTTTTTTCAGAAATTCACCATAAATCGAAATAATGTGCTAGAAACTTCCAGTTTGTTGCAAAATGAAGGTACATGATTGAATATTACTAGAATGTAAGAGTTTTAGCTTATACTTGCGTTTTTTTACCACCCGGTCGAGTTAAAGTTGACCGGTTGAAATTTTGGCAGTTATCGTGATTTATATGAAAATATTTCAAAAACTGATAAAAGCTACAACCATGAGTTATTTTCTGTTGTATTCTACATGAAATTGCGCACATTTCCATATATAAAACTTTATATAACGACTAATATAAAACGGTGCAAACATTACGACAACGTGACGAAAGAATTTCTGGCGCGGACGTGAGGAAAAAGTTTTTTTCAAAAATTCACCATAAATCGAAATATTGTGCTAGAGACTTCCAATTTGTTGCAAAATGAATGTAAATGATTGAATATTACTAGAATGTAAGAGTTTTAGCTTACAATTGTGTTTTTTGACCATTTTGGTCGAGTCAAAGTTGACCGAAGGTTGAAATTTTGGCAGTTATCGTGATTTTTATGAAAATATTTCCAAACTGATAAAAGCCACAACCATGGGTTGTATTTTGTTGTATTTTACATGAAATTGTGCACATTTTCATATAGAAAACTTTACGTAATGTCTAATATAAAACAGTGCAAAAATTACGACAAAATGACGAAAGAATTTCTGAAATTTTCGGCCGAGTTACCGCGCAGACGTAAGAAAAAAGTTTTTTTTAAAAATTCACCATAAATCGAAATATTGTGCTAGAGACCTCCAATTTGTTGCAAAATGAAGGTAAATGATTGAATATTACTAGAATGTAAGAGTTTTAGCTTACAATTGCGTTTTTTGACCATTTCGGTCGAGTCAAAGTTTTCCGAAGGTTGAAATTTTTTGAAGTCGACGTACGGTACGTCCACTCGGCACCCAACAGACAATTTTAGTCAACGTATGATACATCCAGTCGGCGTTTAAAGGTTAATTATAGCAACAAAACATGACTTGGCAAATAACAAACAATGACAAGTATACCTAGAAATGACTTATGAACAAGCCAAAAAAGAAACTTCACACTAAACTGCATTGTCAACATCCATAAAGCCAGAAAATGTGGCTAATGATCCAGGTGGAGGTATCTTATTATATCAGATCATTGACAAGCATGGCAGCACAGCAGCTGAAGCTTGAATTTCTTTGGGATACACACATTGCTATCTTCATCTAACTTGGCACGTGAAATGAAACAATAGGGCTAATTAAAAAGTATATGCTGTATATCAGTGATCAGGCAGGCATATGAGTGGATAGGTACTCCCCCCCCACCCCCAATCAACTATCCTCTTAACTACCTTTTTACAAGATTCAGGACCGGTCTGAAGATGCTCCTTTGTAAAAGACAAAGGTTTGTGCTCTTGAAAGAACAAACCTTGTACGTTTAGAGGTGCTGAGGTGCAGAACTGTGTCAATAAACTGGCTTTAACCACAAGACTTTTCTTCAGTCCTACCATGTGCAGTGAGGTGCCCCTAATCAACTTTTCTTAAACAATTAGGATTCTCTAAATACTGTATTAAACATAATTTTGGCCCTCTCACTGCAGCAGGCCAAAACTTGGGGGAGTAGATAGTCTCTGAGCCATACCCTATTTTTGCAAGAACATGGCAGGCAAAGTATTGGCTCCTGTGCCTTGTTTCTGGGGATCCAAATACTTATTTTCCACTGGCACAATTCTTTTAAAAATATCTTTAAGCACTACAACTTCTAGTATTGTTCTTGAACCGTTGTTAACACAAAAGTCTTCTGACTTCCCATCCTCTCCCAGTAAAAGGTTAGGCTATCCTACTTCAACATCCTGGCTCAATCCATCTTCCTTCAACACGAATATCTTCCACCCTAAACAACAACTCAGGCAAATGTATACCGCTAAAGTTGAGCTGAATACATAAAATTCTTTCAAATTAATCCAATTTTTCAACAAAAACTCATAAGTCTACATAATAAAAAGTATTATAAAAAGTATCCTAAAGGGATACCGGGACACGTGAAGAGTTTTTATCTTCTTTTGTAGTGTTTGAAAGGAGCTGCTGACTGCAGGATTAGGCAAATATAAACAAACTGCTTCATATTAAATAGACTTGGTTAATGAAAATTCAATTTTCTCCCTAACTACCTTCACTCATAATAAACACCTAAATAATCACATTTCTTACCTCGATTCTTTGAAGCTTTTCGGAATTCTTTAAAGATCGATTAAATGTCTCTACTCGCACTTTAAATGTCTTTTCATGACTAACATGCGGCTTCAACAGTTCCTGAGGCATACTTTTTACATTTGAGTGAAGCTCTTCTTCTGAACAGCCTTGGCCCCTGCAACACAAGACACATTAGTCATGCACAAACACACAAACTACAGTAATGTAAATAAGTACCTAACAACTTGCTGAATTTCTGGGAAATTTGTATACTAAGACCTGCAGTGGATCAAGTACTGTACTACAAAAAATAAATTCTTTATAAAATCAAGATGCTACCTACTATACCTACTTCCTCTATATTTGCCATTACTTCAGGTTCCTTATATCAACAAACTACATAAATTAAAGTCACACCTTCAAGTACCACTAGTGATCTTAAAGGCAACACTGGCTTAGTAGTTACATTAAAAGAGAAGCTGTGGACCTCTTAATCAAACAAGCTGCCTCACTAATGTCCTGCTGTAGTGCAAGAAACATTTACACATGGTCAAAAGACAGACACACCAAATAAAAATACAACTAATTTTTCAAATACTTACCTATCCATTATATAGCTTTTACTTCTGTGCCAACGAAGAGTTCAGCAAATCGAAAAAAAAATGAGAATACAGGCAGTCCCCGGTTATTGGCAGGGGTTCCATTCTGACGGTGCGATGATAACCAAAAATCACTGATAACCGAAAATTGGCGATTTTCGACACTTTTTCACTGATTTTCAGTTTTCAGCGCCTCTGTTAGGTATGTATTGGCGCCAATACCCAATTATCGGCGCTGATACACAGAAATCAGCAATTTTCGACGCTGAAAATTGCCAATTTTCGTCGCCAGACGTGCCGTAAAACTGGATCACCGATAACCGAGCCCGCCAATAACCAGGGACGGCCTGTACTGTTTTCTAAAAATATACATTTTCTATCCACCTATTTCCCCCATCCCCACCAGGGCCCAGATAAGCACAAACACTCATAGGCTGGTCAGGTCCACTTCTGTCCACTTTGAATGTGGGGAGTAGGGAGGGCAACTGATATAATGGAGAGGTGAGTACATATTTAAAAAAATAAATCTTAATTTAAGCATTTATATTTTTTTAAATGAACTTTACCTCATTATATAGCTAATTTCCCCATTTGAAAAATGTAGTGGGCAAAGTAAAAATCAGCTGGCCCTAAAAAGCTACCTAATACAAAATAATTATAGACGAACAAGTATTCACTTATCTACTAAATTCAATCCATCAGCTATTATTGCCGTCTTAAGAGGACTTTCACTCAGGTATGAGAACCTCATCTTGAAAATAGCTGAGGTCTCTTTGAAGGGAGCCCCCTTCAGCAGGAAGAACAAAGTTACTATGACAAAACCCTGCAGAGCCAATGATGGATAAGTAACAGGTACCTCCAAGCATGAAGGTACAATTCCTATAATCAACCCTGAGTACTCCAGGTCCTTATTCTGTCATTGTCATCCATATCCAAAAGACAATCTCAGAAAATCCAAAAAACCAACCAAATTTGTCAACAGAAAACTGAGCACAAATGATAATCGGACAATCTCCTATCAAAACCAAAGGCAGAAGTAGACTGACCAGCTGTAAGTGTTTGTAACTATCGGTCCCCTGGTGAGGTTGTGGAAAATAGATGGATAGGAAATGTACATCCTTAGAGAACCAAGTGTTCTCATTTTTGCTTTCAATCTGTCAAACTCCTGCTGGTGCAGAAGTACAAGTTATATTAAGGAGAGTTAAGTTTCATTTAAAAAATGAAGCTGTCCTTGAAGTATCAAGTTGTTACTCTGTACTGTTTGAATTATGTAGTCCTTGCATGATTTTGCCAGAAGTTGCATTTTATCGTTTTTTTTTTTTTTTTGTATTAAAGAATGTCATGAGTATTTGGCTATTACAGTATTTTGATAATATCTGTTATTTGTACTGTATATATGACTAACTTTTTGCACACATCTGCCTTCTATGTACATAAAATTTGCACTTTAGCTGTCATGTATATTTCCTCCTTCTTTCTCCCTATTTCTACACTAATCATTATTCAAAAACTGATCTCCATCTTGACCACAAAGTACTGAATTAGTGAAGATAATTTGTTTGTCATTCATATGAAAAAAATTAAGCATTAATTATAATTTTCTAAGAAGCATGGTTCACAATACAAAGATAAACCTGGCTATTATAATTAATTACCTGTATTCTATAGTAACTGTATTTGAATTTTCTACAGAGAGCATGGCATTAGTAGGTATTATTGCAAGATGGCAATATACTTACCATAATTCATAACACGATCTAACAAGCATAGTACGAGACATAAGCTTTCTTGCATCATTTTCATTCTTCATCTCTACTATCACATACGGCTGTAAAGATAAGTGTGCTACAATAAGTATACAATTCAAGAACATATACAAGAATTTTTATTTTAGTCAATATTTTTTCCTATTAAATATTTCTGAGTGCTAAAATAGAAGGCATTCTTTGATTTTTCATTCTTGGCTGTCCATTTTTAGACCTACACATGAAACAAACCAGACTATTGCATATTTTACATTCCCTTAATAAATTGCTGGCAAAAAAATGGTCCTACTGTACTTCATAAATTGGCTGGACACTGTCTTTGACCAAGAGAATGCCATCTCCTTACCTACTAGAGCGTGCCAAAATTCAAGCATTAGATCACAACTTTCGATCTAATTTTAATCCAAATACTTTACCCTTGATTTATTAACTAACTTTCTCATCTCTACCTGACAGGATAGGTTAACTGTCATAAATATTGGGTTTTATTCTCCCTGTACAGTAAGTCCCCGTTTACTGGCAGCATTGGTTAATGGCGCTTGGCTAGTGATGCCGTTAACCAGATTTTTGGTGCCAGTAAGCAATTTTTGGCACCAGTAAGCGATTCAGATAAGCGGATATTGGCGCGGATATCCGGTTAGCGGCGATTAAGCAGTTTATCAGCGCTATTATCACCGATTTTCGGTTAGCGGCACTCAGCCAGGAAAGGAACCCCTGCCATTAACCGGGGACTGCCTGTATATTCCCTTTATTCCAAAATGCCTTAGGCTGACTACAGCAGTTGATTCTATACTGAGAGATATCACAACAACAATGGTCATCTATCTATTAAACAATTTTATACACAAACATTACATACACTTTTGTAAACGAAACTTAGTGTTTACAAATGCAAACAACAGTTTAGTAGCAGATCACCGAGATAAAAGCATCCGAGCCTACACAGATATAAAAGAAACTCAGATATATCATTGTATATATATGTGACTGTGTGTTTTTGCTAAGAAGTATATCTATACCCTGTACCCCTTAAACTAACACGCTTATACAGTGACTGCCTATTTTAACAGTTCATTGCCTAATTTAATACACGCTGTAGTTCAAACAAAAATAAACCCTAAATTATCATACCAAAACAATTTAATATTATTTCAAAAAAAATACACCCCATACCATCATCCCAAAAACCCAGTCATCTAACATTACCCTCCAACAACTGTTACTCTTAAATATATACACCCTAAAATGCTTATAACAATGATTTACTCACTTTAAAATATTAATATTAATGTAAACACAGCAAAATACTTATACAGGTTTACAATCTCTTACCCATATTTCTAAAAACCAGAAAGTTCTAAATAATGAAATATTTTCTGGAGAAAAGTAATCATTTACAAAGGTTAAACATTACAACTATGTTTATAATAACAATGATTTAAATTAAGGTTGCTTTGCTTGCTGCATCCAATTACAGTATTTTGCATGTATTATCATATTGTTACTGTATTACAGAATATAAACATAGCCCCTATATGCCATTTGCATTTGATATTGTTTACTGTACATTCTCAAAATCTCAGCTGAATGAAAACTACCAAGACAACGGGTGGTCTTGGTACTACCGACAGCTTCATTGCTATTAGTTGCTAGAAGAAACATAATTCAGAGATATCTCTTCTTGTAAATTAACAAAGTTGGGTTTAATACGTGCACTTTACTTTATTGTACAAGCAGTAAGTGTGATTTCGCCAGTTCCGGAGATCACTTTTGCCTATTCCAAAATGTTTTACAGCCTGTCCTTTATTTGTTTTATTCAGCCTCGGCTATAACCCGCAGTTTTAACTTATGAAGGATGAATAAAAATGTGTATCACTTTTACTTATGGAAGCCACCATTGAGAATTGGCAAGTTTTAACAACATGTCTACAATACTTGCTAGTTACAGTAAATGACATCGCAATCAGCCATTTCTCGATTGGGTTGTTAATGTCAGTACAGGTTGACAATCCTTCATCCAGAATTTGTGGTTTTTAATGGAGGATGGAGTATCATCATAAGTATAGTGATAAATAAAATGCATTGAGAGAGAGAGAGAGAGAGAGAGAGAGAGAGAGAGAGAGAGAGAGAGAGAGAGAGAGAGAGAGAGAGAGAGAGAGAGAGAGAGAGAGAGAGAGCATTACTGTCATATCATACTAAAAAATAAGAACAGAGCAATCATGTACCATTTGCATTCTGGTTTTGTTTACTTTCTTAAAGTCATCAGCTGATTGCGTTTTACCGACATCATCACTGTCTTTAGTTGCTGAATGAAACTCAATTCAGAGAGACGTTTCTTTCGTATATGATCAAATCTGGGTTTAAAAATTGCAACTCCTTTATTTAAAAACACTTTAAATTAAATGAAGTACATGTGTGATTTTGTTAGTTTCAGGCATTGCCTTTACCTTCAAATCATTTTGGAGTTTGCTCATTATTTGTTTCTTTAGCCACAGCTAAAGCCACAGCTTAAGTAGCACACTGAGATAACGGACCATGATATATCATACTTAAGGATATAACGGCGGAAATATCAATTTGAGGGTTTTCGTCTCCGGATCAAGAGCCGTACTGTTTTTTTAAAATCAGGCGCTCTTGTGGGTACACCACTCGCTTACTAGCATCCCTTGTGTTATTGTTACTGTTTCTTTATTAATTTACACTGTTTTCATCTATAAAAATTATGCTAAAGCTTATACTGTCCTGCAATTTACATTAATAAACAGCTGTTTGCTAATGTTAGTCACTATAGCTAACACATTCACAAAGAGTTGTGTTCCAGTTGTCTTGTTAAAAACTTGCTTATATTCAATGTAATTCCATAAATAAAAATCAAATACATTTTTATTCATCCATCACGCAGTGGAGAAGGTGTCAAGAAAGTATGCCACTAACTTATGCCACTAACTTGAAGCAGCAGGTATTATAGCCATGAGGAAAAAGGTACTGTACTACAATATTCCCCGGGGTATTCCACCTCTTGAGATGGTCAAAGGGACATCAAACACAAAGAATTTCTTATTACCACCAGAAGCACTGAGAGTTACAGCTACTTACCTTGTCTGGTGAAGTGTTCTCAGTGTGTGTCTGAGGAGTGCCAGATGTACAGAATAGGCTAATATAAATTAATTGGGTAGTGTTAAAACTAATTCTAAAGTTTACATAAGGTAACATGTGTAATAGTATCAAACTAAAACAGTCCTTTTTTAGGCTTTTACCACATCACCACCACAATAGCCCATCGTCCCAACATAAGCTGGCCTTAGGATAAGAACTTAACCGGTTAACTCTTAATCAATTTACCCTGTAAACACACAAGCATTACACTCTATGGAAATAGTTTGTTTTTTCACCAATATAAATAACAGACCAATTTCTACTGTTTACCAATCTACAACGCCCACTTTTTTTCCTATATATCAATCACTCTAGAGATTTTTTTAGGATATTAATGTTAAAGGCTCACAAATGTCACTTACAAGATCTAAATCCTAAGGGGTAACATCAATATAAATACTAGATTTAGTATGGCTGCAATAACCTTCAAAATGTAGTTCTGATATAGTAAATCAAGCTCAGTAATTTACAAAGCATCTTCTTCCTTTATCAAGACCACACTTGAACTGATGAGTTTTCCAGGATAGTTCGACCTTTAATATAATAATATATATAATAATATGCCTATCTGTATTAATGAAATCCAGATCCAAACATTATAAGAGGATTGAGATTAACAAAAGAAAAATTCCAGTTCAAAACTGCCCCCTCAGAATAAGGAACCTTTATGGTTCCGGTCTTGTTCCTCATCAGATCATCAATAGCAGTGTGGTAAATTAAGATTATATCTGACCAGACCACATAATCCCTATGGTTAGTATGAGCAATTTATTAGTGGATGAGGGGTGAACATCATTGGAGCAGCTAAAGAAGTTTGACGAATTGTTGGAAAGAGACCAAAGGAAAGATATGGGAGGAAAAAAGCAGGAAGCAATGCACAGTAAAACTATAGTTGTTGTATATTACCTAATTATCATGAGATATAATTATACAGTAAATCTCTTTATATTTTTTTGTTCCTGACACAAGTTGTTGTATATTACCTAATTATCATGAGATATAATTATACAATAAATCTCTTTACATTGTTTTTTTCTAGACACAAGGTCTGCATGATAGTAAGACTTACATCTTCTTTTGGTTTGTCTATCCACTTGACAGGAATTTTAAACATGGACGCTATAGACACAAGTTCCTGTAAATAAAAAAATAATGTTAGTCATTGACTTCTCACTAAGGGAAAACAGAGAAAAACTAAACTAATAATTTTGTTAAACAGATACAAACCATCACTCTGCAAATGTCTTTTTTTGCCAATCTTCATTTACTACATTAACCTGAGTGAAGTACAGTATATACTCCACGTCTTGACTGTGCTTCACTCTTTCTCTTATAAAGCATTAATACTCTGTTCAGGGAGGAGTAGAAACTTCTTTAAATTGACATTTTTATGATAAACTTAATTATTTCAATACTTATTGTTAAAGTTAACTCACATCTTCAAGCCATCAGGCACAATCAGCATTCACAGTAAAAAAAAAAAAAGAATAACACTTGGCTGAGCCAGATGGACTGCCCATTTCCCAAAAAGTGGCATTGTAATGCTTATTTTCTTATCAGAATTCTTCATGACCACACATGTGGGAGGCTGGGTGGGCTTCCACTTTAACAGAAGATAAGTATCCAGATAATTAATGATAAAAATCATAGTTATTTGGGATGAATTTTACCTAATGTTAAAGTCTGCTGAGGGTAATGAGTTCATGCAGCCAGAGTAACTTTCACTCAGTCAAGCAAATTAAAAGCTTTTTTACAAGGGAAAAAAGCTTTTGAGTATTCTTGCTTGTTGCGTGATCCTTCCAGGTAAGTACTGTCACCAAGCAGTGGATCAATAGCAGGGTGTAGGGTCCTCCTAACAAGACTTGTCAGAGGATCCTTACAGGGTAAAGGGACTCTGTCTTATAGAGCACTAGTGACTCCTGTGCCAGAGTTGAAAGCTCATACCCAACTGTCCAAAACTAAGGACAATGACTACCTTCAGATGAGGGTAGTGCACAAGCCATGTGACACAAGCTCAAAACTTTACCGAATAAATCTTTCAGAGAACACACCAAATTTGAGATGGCAGATGGTCAAGAGGTGGTGAAGGGCACAGACCTCCACCCCAAGACATGCCCTGGTTCCCTAGCAAAGGAGAAGACCTACTGATTCTCATGAGGGCCTCTAAAAGGCCAATCACTATTGGGAGAAACCACAATTCTTACCCATAATATACTTGGTAAAATTCCTAACTGTGAACAGAAGTTAACTCATATCTTCAATTTTACCTGTCTGTTTCTCCTGAACCACATAGGGAGCACTGGAAGAAGGAGCAGGAGTGAGTGAGGAATAACACCAGAAGATGAAAGAACTGACAGAGTAGACTTGACCAAACCTAACTGACTATCTGCATACACTAACTGCCTTTTCGCATCTTCTGATACCTGACAAAATTACTCCTTTTCATCAGACCACTCCAAGAAGAAAAATAAAATCGCATTACCAGTAATACTCAAGTGACATCACGTAAATTTATCATCTCCAATAACAGTTTCAGAGCACCAACTTTTTACAAACTGAATATTCAATGGTCTTCCATTTGCAAATTTTACCACGTTTTCTTTATTTACTCATACGACCCCTGGTGCTTGAAAAAATGTTTCCTCCTCTGTCATTTCCTCATTCATGAAGTTAAGAAATTATCTAAGATAGGTTTGTCTAGAAGTCTACCATATAATAAACATCACCATATTCACTACTATCACTATCAGAACCGGCCGATAGTTCAGGTCTATTACTATCATTGTTATTTCCAAATAAAAGCCTTTGTCCTACTTCATCATTAAATAACCTCCTCTGCATTTGGATAGCTGCTGAAGTCAATCCATTGTCCTGAGATTATCCTGCAAATTGGAAATCGAATGATGCAATTTATCGCTAGAATATAGACAAAAGCTCCTAAAAATGACGTGGGAAATGCATTATCTTTTACAAGCTACCTAACTAGAACAAAAAGAATGCTAAGGAGATCCAGTCCCACACCATGGATGAGATCTTTTGATGACTGAGATCATTCCCACACAGTGAAATGGTTAAGCCCTCTGATGTTATGATAATGGAAGAAGCTACAAGAGACTGCTGAAAACGGGGTCTCTGGAAGGTGCTTTTTTGCATATGGCCTATCATTAACAGCTAAATCTATTATTCAATTCATCAGTATACTACCCAGATGATCAGCTACTTCATCAATGTCTTTTATCAGTCCTGTTGCCTTACACCACCTACATCAAATATAAAGCACCATATCAAAGAATGGGTAGAGGAATCTAAATCGATTGATCCTGATTGGACTCTGACTAAGGGTAAGGATAAAGTCCATTTATAAAGTCATGGAGTGAGCTAGGTTAGGTTAGGACGCCTCCTTGTAATTCCATATATGATTTACAATGCCCTAAGTCAGGTTAATGAAGGTTCCCTGACAAGGTTAGGGTCTGCCCCAACTGACCTGGGTTAGGTTAGATTATTAAGGATTCATCCCTGAAATCTACGATGTTTTGTATTCTTCAATCCAAAAGCCCCAGTCTGGTTTCCACTGTGGTTGCCAATTATTCTTAATTTAGTCACAGAGGGGGCTCTAGGCCTCTCTAAAACTACTGACTTCCAATAGAAATGAAAATCAGAATCTTTCAAGATATACCCAAAAACCTAAGAATTCTAGGTAAATTTACAGTTTCGGTCAAATTCACATTTCCGATATAAAATTACATTTTCCCTTGCTTAAATAGTGTACTTTCAACGAATCTGACCTTTATTTCTACCGCAAATGATTAGATTTAGAGATACATGGCGCCGTGGTACCGCTCTCAGTTTCGGGTGGTGCAACGCCGCCACGGCTTATGCACATTTTAAAAATATCGTTGCAAGCTCGTATGTTCTGGCAAGCGGTAATATTATTGCCAGGGTTGAACGAAATTTTACCCCTAACGTCTAGTTGCAGTTCGGTGAAATTTCACGGCCGAAACTGCAATGTTACCCTTTTCAAAGGCGATTCACACGGACACTGAACACTTGTCAGTAGTACTAAATGTTCACGAAGAAAGGTATTCACAACCTGTGGAGTTCCATTGTAATGTCCATGGAAATGACCAATAGCCTCAAAAGTAAGACAGAAACACCCACTGCAGGCGTGCATGACGGAATCCATGGCAGTCAACTGAGCGCACTTTTGTAGAAAGCCAGCTTATTCCAAAATCGCAGTTAATTGGATATTCTTGAAACAAAGCAACCAATCAGGTTTCAGCATTTTTGTACCGTACTTATAATTCATAACGAAAAACAAAAGACGATTAGGCATTTTTACCCACAATACATTGACAAAAACAAAACGCATCAGCAGAAAAATTGACATGGCAGCATAAATGCATCCTTGCGATAACAACAAGGCACAATATTCATCGGCAAAAATCTCCGTAACTCTTAATTTCGCGGAAGATGCACGAGTAAGTATTTCATTATGAATCATGACACAAATCATGACAAAAATATATGATAGTTGCAGCAGTACAACAGAAAATATTAGCCTAATATCAAATACAACCTAACATCCTAAAATAAATCCAAACAAGTTTTGCCATATTTCTATACTTTTAGTAAAGATACAGAATGGTTGCATGTGATATTTTAGCAGTTACTTTCAACTTTGCACTACAATCTTCAGTAAAACTGAAGATCCTAGACCATTTGGTAACTACCAGTTTTATAGCCCAAACCTGGGATCATCAATGAACAAAACTCAACCAAGTCGATACAACCTAACATTCTAAAAAAAAAATAACCGGCGGTCTGATTCCAAACAAGTTTTGCCTTTTTGGTATTATTACAGTTTCAGTCAAATTCGGATATCTAATATTTTTTTAGCATATATTTTGTAGACTCATACGAAATTCTTACCGCAGGTAGGCTAGGAGAATTTGCCGATGAATATTATGCCTTGTTGTTATGAATGTTTATGTGCCATGTAGTTTTTCTGGCCGTTTTGTTTATACAGATTTGGCAAAAATGCCGTTACTTTCGTTATGAATTTTACGGTACAAATGCTGAAAACCAATCTTCAGTCAAAACTGCGAGAATACTACAAAAAGTGCGCTTCCAGTTGACTGCCATGGATTCCGGTTTGGTTCTCTGTCTTACTTTACCAGTTTATGACATTAGAATGGCAAGGTTATTACCTTTCTTCGTGAACATTTAAACCGTGGGATGAATATGAAAACATGAACAAAACGGTACATAGCCAATAAGTGCCAGAACATACGAGCAAACAATCATTTAAAAGATTAGGTAAAACTGGAAAATACCCACCGCGGTCTCAAAAAATTCCATTTGCCAGTCGTCTAGGAAATATACGCTATTTAAGCTAGGGACATTTACTGCCTTCTTTTTAAGGCAGTAAATATCCCGGTGACGACTGGCGGGAATCAGACTGCGGTGATATTCTTCAGTTTAACCTAATCTTGACCGTTTCGTAATAAAAAAAAAATAAAAAATTAAAGCTCTCGCTAATCGTAGGGTTTCCCACCGATAGCGGCCCGAACAAACTTTGGCTAGCTTATAACATTTACTAAAGTAAAAGAAAAGTTACTTAGATGAAACAATGACAAAATAAGTCTTACTGGAATTCTGAATTCAATGTGTTCATTGGCACACCATAATAAATACTTCCGCGCTGTTTGCCTCATGATCGAAGTCATGATTTATGAACTTTCCTCGCCGTGTCGGCGACAAGTAAACAGGTGCAGTAGTAATAGTAGTATTAGAAAGAGGATGCCTTTAAAACGGCACGCATTGACTTGTTCGAGTGTTTGCTATTTAGAGAGTTTCTCTGCAGGGATATATGATATATTAATAAATTCTGTCCTATCTTTAATTTGCTGTCTAGACAGATACGTGAAAATCAATATACTAGCTATTAATTCGTCTCTGCCATCTTGGTATGTGTCGAAACTATAAAATGAAATTGCTTTGGCAATCGGAAAATTGTCACCCACGGGAATTACGTTTTCATCTGTATGTACTTTGTATTATTCATAAAAATGAGTCGATGTAAATATTATTATTTAATGAATAATCAAATGTGTGAATATGCCAACCACGAGAGGTAACCGGTAACGGTAATGGGAGGTGACGTCATATGGTAACATCTGCCAAGTGTCGAATTGTTCGGAAATGGTAGCCTTTGTAAGAAATTCTTAAGTACCAATTCACACTGTGTTTTGTGACCAGTGTTGACTAGCAAATGATATATATAAGTTAGATCGTTTTTGTCTGGTCTTCCTGATAAAAAAAATCAAATTGGTTACCAAAACAGATTTAATGAATGTTTCATGTATTAAAGTTTGCACTGACTGTCGTTAAAATAGTTACAAAGAGATAAACATTAACTAAATTAATTGATTGTTTGTCTTCAGTAGGAAATTTTCACCCTTAAAAAAATATATTTCACTACTAAAATGTTTTTCTATATTTTTATTTGATGTGTAACAAATTCTCATCTAGATTAGCCTACTGTTTCATAGTTTGACCTTAATAAAACAGCTATTAATCGTCATCAACCTTCAATCGGTATCATACCTTTTTAGTCTAAAACCACTAGCAATAAAATTAGTTAACTGGTTTTCTAATTCATTCAATCTATGGAATAATTTACACGTAAGGGAACTATCATTGTTGTGGAATAAAGGCCAAGTACTGGGACCTGCGAGGTCAATCGGCGCCGCAAGGGAAATTGACAGTAAGGTTTGAAAGGTGTAACAGGAGGAAAACCTTGCAGTTGCACTATGAAACAGTTGTTATAGAGGGTGGAAAGTCATATGGAAGAAAGAGAACATGAGTGGAAGAACAGTTAAGGGGAGCGCACGCTTACATAGAAATAATGCTCCGATTTTTATGGAATTTTTATATGTTATACATATATATAAGGTGATGTTCAGGAAAAATTTGAGTGATCGGATGATTATTTTGGATTTTATTAAAAAATAAAAATAAATAAAAAAAATTAAAAATGATTCACCTCCTTCATTTTTAGAGCTATTGCAATGCGGCTTCATACACAGAAAAGTATATCACAGTATGAAAAAAATAATGGGAAGAGTTTTTCTACTTTTCCTTTTTTTTTGGATGGGGGGGGGGATTTTCCCCCCCAAATTTGTATAATTTGATTATCACCGGTTCCTCGTCAACCTAAGAAAAATCTAGCCCCAAACAAATATTCGTCTTTCTTTCTCTTTCCAATGGTATATTTAACTTTTAAAATTGGCCTAAAAATAAAAATGTAGTTTGCGTTTGAAGTGCAAAAAGTGAAAACAGAAAAACGACCGTAAAGATCAACAAGTGTTTTTTTTTGGCACTCGTGGAAAAACTTACCTTAGAGCATTATTTTGGTTGATTTCTGGCTCCAGATCACCCCTTCCCTCTATAAAAGGGGGTATTATTCGCTCGAGAGGGGTATCATCAAGTACCACCTGACTCATTGTTGCCTTGTTTGAAACTAAGAAACTAGAAGTTTAGTAGCTACCAGGCTGATATTCTTGACTGATTTTCAGTCGTTTTTCACTTGTTTGGTCTTTTGGTCTTTGGAGTTTGATTTTCAAGCCTTTTTGTCTCTCGAATGAAGAACTTCTTCTATACTTTCACTTGTGCCAAACAGATGTGTTAGCAAGTTGAATTTCTCATAGCCAAAGTTGTGTTCAATTTCCTCAATATTTATCTCACTCAATTGATGGTGCTGAGATTTTCCATTGCTAATTCGCTTTGCTGGGGCACTAACTGTAAACCTACACGATTGGCACTTCATTAAAATATCAGTATCCCATCTATTGGCAGAGAATTCGACCTGAATTTTACCCCTGCAATTTCCTACCTTGCACCTAATACCCGACACTATTTTATCTAACCGAGATTTGATATAATGAACTTGTCATCATATACTCCCTTTTCATCATCCTTTATTCATTTCATCATCTTTGAGCGTATTTTTTGAAGGTGAAAGTATATAGATTGTATTTAGGAATTACTGGATGTAAAAAAAGACAGCAAAACACCGCAAATAGCGAAAAAATTGCTCAGAGTAAAAAGTGTCCCACCACCCGCTTTCAATGTATGGTGGCAACCCTGTCTCCTACCACGCATTCACCAAGGAACAAGCCATTGTTGTTGCCAGACACTGCCAGACGTAGAAGATAAGGTGATATAAAAATCAAAATAATGAATAAATTAGGCGAATAAAGGAAAAAATGACAATAGTCATTAGGAGCCAAACGTCAGCCCTACCTCACCGTGTTGGGGGCGAAGGCCCAAAACCCCATCAATTTTAATATTTCGAAAAAATGCTTTGGTCACGTGATAACGTGTTGCTCATGTCTTACGGCCATTTAACCATTTTTTTTTAATTTCAAAAATATTCATAAAAAATCTAAGAGTGCGCTCCCCTTAAAGGAATTAAAGAGGTTGCAGCTATGGGCCAAAGGGATGCTGCAAAAACATTAAACAATGCCTACAATGCACAAAGTGAGGTGCACTGGTGGCACTACCCTCCTACGGGGCATTATTGTTGTGTTCATCTACCCAAGCAAGGATTATAATTATTCGAACCTGGGGTTTTGGCTTAGACACAACTACAAACAGTTGACTTTGATTTTTTGGTTATCATTAAGAACACATCCTTTGAGCCAACTGTATGAGAGCTGAGAATGTTACTTGAGCAACACGGTTAAACTGTTCACTAATGACAAAAAGGAAGGCAATTAGCAAAGCTTTGCAAAGTAGCAAAGTTATGTATCTTTGATGCTTTGGTTTTAGCAATGGCCTTTTTGAAACACAAGAAAGAAATGTTACATTAGTTAGCCTCAACTCATCATTTTGACTGCAGTCTCATGGTCAAAGGAAAGCAACATGACTATTACCTGAAGTAGTTAAAAAAAAGAATTAGTACATGCTTTCACTTTGATTGATGGTATGAATAAATTTT
This sequence comes from Macrobrachium rosenbergii, assembly GCF_040412425.1. Lineage (NCBI taxonomy): Eukaryota > Metazoa > Arthropoda > Malacostraca > Decapoda > Palaemonidae > Macrobrachium > Macrobrachium rosenbergii. Next base: position 20,617,396 of record NC_089763.1, on the reverse strand, counting down.
GTTTTTTGTCAGTTAGTGTTAACTCCATAATCTTGAAGGTTAATAATCACTTCTAGTTTAGATTTGGCTGTTGTTACACAATGCACCACTTGAAATTCCTGCTGACCAAACCTAGGTTTACTGAGGAAAAGCGAATACCGTGATCAGTGCTATATTTAAAAGATGTAGTTCCTCTCACAAGACTGTGAATAACTGACTGTATATCAAGCTGTCTTAGACCTGGTTATTTTTATAGGCATATTTTTTTAATTTTTCACTTACTGTTTCTCTGGCAGCTACACTGGATTGCCTGTTTTTCCTATTTATTAATAAACGCTTGATACACTAAGAGTGTAAATGGTGTAAATAAATGCTTATATCTTTGATTCACTCTCTACATATGTTTACAGGTTTATGTGAATTACCATGCAAGCATTTTTGTATATGTCAAGTTGAATACATTTTGAGCCTGGAAATGCTTCATTTGGTAAATTCTTTGTACTTACTAAGCTTCATGTAATCCAAGAGGAACATAAAAAACTCTGCCTTACCTAATAAGAAACCATTTACATTTAGCAGGTGATTTATATGACATACATAATGCATAAAGTAAGATCATATAATTGCCTCTGTTAACTGAATTACCTTAATATTTTCACAAGGCAGTAGCACAACATTTAAAGTGTTTTTAATCATGGTTATTGAAGGACAAGTGGCTCAAATAAGTTTGAATCCCAATAACCTTTTTGTCACCCACATTTTTGTGTTGGTTATGACGCAAGAAAGAATGCAAAATTTAATATCTGTGCAGCTGACTGACATGTAAATGGAGAAGGCAATGATTTCAGATAGCTTAGATACTTCCATTTATTTACCATGTTTACTCTGTCTCTCTCTTTTCATAACACCCTAACGGATGAAATAACTTCATCTTCAATGCATACCCACTCCTTTTTTAATATTTTCTCAAGTGTTGTATGGGTGTACCTCATCCCACCCACACTATTTAAAAAGTTCTGCCTACCCAATTGTGTATGTGATGAAATAATTGGTTTGATTTTTTATCTGTTTCCTTAACATTATTTCAACTTGAAAACAGTTTATAAACAACGAGACGCTGAAGACACAAAACTGTCTTTCTAAAGCCTAATGCTTTGGTAATGCTTTAATAAACATTTGACCTGCAAAGTTCCAAAGCTGGTTATAGAAGGTGAAAGAGTCCCTGCAATGAAGTATACAGTATTCCACAACACCTCACCCCCCTTGTACATTATGAGGTTCTTAAACTGATGCAATTGCACCCATTCAAGAGGGAAGGGCAGCAGAACAAAATGTAAAGCAATTGTTTGTGTATGAAACAAAGTCTGTTGTAAAATTTTCATGTATCAATCCAAACTTTGAAAAGAGAGCCTGTGGAGCCAATAACTGACTCACTAACTGGGATGAAATAATCACATACACGACAGTCACAACAGTAACATCATGAGATGACACCAACTAAGGCAAAAAGGTGCAACAAGGGGAAACACTCACCAAAAACATGGAAAGAACTATGTGCAGACTTGGGATGCACCACACACACACACACACACACATCCAATGAAATTGAAACTACATATAAGAATGAGAAATGGTGGACTGCAAGTTGGGCATGGACAAAATTTCTTCAATGAATTTGTATGCCATACTTGTCATCTGACATCTAGGCATTAACACACTGCAACTTTTCTTTCATGGGGAGGCCTGTGGTGGAACTGCACTAACACACAGGAAGCTTACAGGCTGAACTCTTGGCCCAAGATTGACCAGGAAGTAACTTACATCAATATAACCTCATTTGTCCTTTACCACATATTCTGCAACCAGATACATGTATAGTTTATTTTCTTGTCCAGGAGCAATGGACTGAAGAACACGACATTGTTTTAGAGCATAGTGTAAATTTTGGCATAATGTTGATTACAGCATCAATTTCATGCTGGATATATGTATCTTATTGTACATTCATAAAATGAAAAATAACAAAATAAAAAGAAAAACTGACGACTTTAAAGCTAAACAAATATTTTCTATGGATGACGTCATCAGAAACTGAATGGTTGGGGATATGTCCACGTCAACTCATGTCACTTGAACATCAAAAGATTAATCATAAGGAAGGGGGTCATCCAAAAACCAATCTCATAAAAAACTTTCCTTTAGTTTTCCTATCATCCTGTTATCAGACTACCGTGTATAAATTAAAAAAATAAAAACACAACACCCTGGACAAAGGTAAAAGTATAGTTACGGAAATTCAAATTAAAAGGAACATGATGGCACATTAATCATACAGATTTTATAAATAAAGTATAAATTTACATGAAAAAAATAAATGATAAGAAAGGCCACTGACATTCACACACTGTAATGAAATACCTAAAAAAATTTTAAAACCAATTGCACAACTTAAAAGTGGGACATGAAGTTCTTCTAAGGCAAAATGGCAGAAAGTGAAGGTTTTGATTTAAGTATGGAGACATGCCAACTATGGGCTATTCTGTGCTGGAAGGTAAACATTGCTATGAATAATTTTCAACTTAGAAATGTCCCTGATAGTCATAGAGGGCAGTGAATATTCTGTAATACTTATTTATATATTTATGCACAGACTTCAGTACCATCCAACTTTTTATAAATTCCAAAATGAAATAAAGTACACAAAGAATAGCAATTAAACTATAGTCATTACTATAAAACTCTTTAATTCCAATACTGTATATCCAAAGGGTACCATTCAATACAAGTCTATGTACTCGGGTAGTAATATAGCTACAAAATTGAAAATACTGTACTAAAGCATTGCCATTCTTACTATTCACACATGAATTAAGATTAGATGTTCATTGTGCATTACAAAACCATACAATGAAAAACTATAAAGATAAATAGCAGAAAGGGCTTCATATGACTTATATAGGTTTGTAGTCTAATTTAGTTTCTAGCTTCTTGTTATCAGAGACTTTCCTAACAGCTTTCATGAAGTCCTCCTCAATAACGTAATCTCTCTCATTGCGAATGGCAAAGAGACCAGCTTCAGTACACACATTTCGCAGATCAGCACCATTGAATCCATCAGACAGCTTTACTACAGCCTCATAATCTGCAATAAAAACAGCCATCAAAATTCTTTTAATCATTACCTAATTACTGTTGTTACAAATAAAATTATGCAAAATTACCCATCAATCTTACCAGAGTGATTTGATTAATATATTTTCAAATCTAATAACTTATTTCTAAGATGCAAATGAGTGATTAACAATTTCAAGATTGGACCAGGAGCTTTCAAATTTTCATTCCAAAATCTTTGTGTTGCTGTGTTGCCCAGTTCAAAACCATACAGTTCCTTTAAAACTGTTAAATCATTCAAGGTCAAAGTTAAGAGAAAGAAGAATTATTTTAATCATCTTTGAAATATTCATGATCACTCTTTCATGTCATATGAGTGAATATTGTGACAGGTCAAAAGAAAGCAGAGCAATACTGCAGATGGCATTTGAAAAGGTAGGAAAAATAAAGCAAAATATAAAGCAATAAAACTGCACAGAAAAATTTATAACAAAAAAGTTCCAGGACATTAAGTTTTATACAATGCAGCACAAAGCGGTGATGTCAACTTTTCTGCTACAAATATCTACTGCAAGTATTATAATGCCTTATATGTTCCTTTTGTGCAGAAATGACATTCAGAGGCCAGAAATTCAACTTTCAGACACATTAAAATCTCCTGAGACAGATTAACTAGAATTCAACTCAAGATATGGTGACAAAAAATTGAAAAGAAATCTATTTTCTGGCTTCTAAAGGACCAAAGAACATCTCCAACTTATTTATATGGAGTTCTTGCTCCACAGACTATCTGCTGAAGACGCTCCCCAACTTTCTGATGACACTTCCCTGCACTTCCAACAGTAGGGGAAGCATCACAGAGCATGGCTAAGGTATGGCTAACAGGGAGGGAGAACGTTGGCACTTCCTTTGCTGTGAGTGTGGAACCTGAATAAGAATGATTAAATTGGGCCTGTAGAGCCATAATGTTGGGGTGGTGGCCTCCATAAATTTCTCAAATGTAACTCCACTACAAGCTACATCAGGTTCTTACTTGCCAAACTTAATATTCTGCACATTACAGGGAGCTCTCAGAGGAGAAGAAATACATTCTGAAGAAGGTTTGCTAGGTAAAAAAGGAAGAGCCTCTACCTGACAGATAACAAAAACCTGAAAAACTCAAACACCTATCTTCACTTCTTATCCTAGTGTTAGAAGAATCTCTTTTCTGTCTTCTCCTATTCTTTTCTTCGCCTCTCTTCTTATACTTTTAAAAATCATTTATGGTCTCACCTGGCCAATCAACACACTGATCCCAGTAATTATTACAAGTACAATCCTTGTTCCTAAATTTATTGCACAAGTCATGACCATTATGAACTAAAGACAAGTATTACAGATTCTATAAGTTTTGCCATTATCCTCTTTGGACAATGCCCTAATTAATGAAAAAACCAAGAAAAGACAAACCTAAAACTGAAAAAACGATCCAAATCGGTAATGTAAGTAGTAAACAGCACTTTCTCAATATGCCCTCAGAGAACAATAAAAGAGACAAAACTGAAATAAAAACAACAGATGCTGGAACCAGTGGTTCATCTGGAAGGGATGGGTCAACAGATGGTTCGAACTAAACAATTCTATTACATTTTCTGTCTTTACACTGTTGTCTTCCCACTGATGTGGGAATATAGCTATCTTAACGGAAGTAAGATTCATTTAAAAAATATTCCTTGAAATACAAATTAGAGCAAAAATAATGAGCTTACCTATTTCACCTCGTTTAGTTATTGGTCCGGAATGAATCTTCAAGATCTCCAACCTGGCTTGCTCGTTTGGCAGAGCAATCTCAATCTTCCTGTCCAACCTTCCTGGTCTCAACAAAGCTGGATCAAGAGTGTCAGGTCGATTTGTGGCCATGATCATTTTGACCTACATAAAACATTTCAAATGATGCAAATTACTGTGCTATTCATCATGTCTATATAAAAATGATCCAACATGCTTTACATAATGAAAGCTTTGTTAATTTACTAGTTAACATAACTAATGCTTATTTCTGCTCACTATTTTCCTTGTTAATATTTAAAATAGGACTGATATCATTCAAGTACAGTATAGTTATCCTTACAAAATTCAATGATGTCATATAAAAAATGTAAACTTTAGTGCCATACTTAAAAAATGACCGTAAAAAAAAAATATTTCAATTACCTGACCAAGAGAGTCAAAACCATCCATTTGATTCAGCAGCTCCATCAAAGTTCTCTGAATCTCACGATCTGCTGAAGTGCCTTCTGAGAATCTACGACCACCAATTGCATCAATTTCATCCATGAAGATAATGCATGGTTGGTGATCACGGGCATAGTTGAACATTTCTCGAATAAGACGAGCTGATTCACCTATGTATTTATCCACAATAGCACTGGACACAACCTACGAAGTCAATTTGTTTGAAAGCTAAAATATAAAACGTGATGAGTACGAAAGTGATTATATTCATAAGACGAGTTTTTCAATAACAGAGATCAATCCCCTACAAGTTTTTTCACTTTCTCCTAGCTTACACACTTTACACTGAATTCCTATTTGAAGTACTTTTCATTTTCCCAGGGGACACTCATTTCCGGGGAAACTGTACCAGTAAATGAAATTAATGGCTAAATTACACAAAAGAATTTTTATACTGTACTGTACAGTAATTCTGGTAATGCACAGCAAGTAACCACTTGAAATTTAAATTAATTTAACTTATTTTTAGTACTGCATGATTGTAAATCCTAGCCCAAAGTTTAAATAAACTGTAATATCATTAATGTGTTGTCAGATTTTCCTCTTAACTTCTGTAAAAGTGTTATTCCAAGTGACTGTATTTACATCATAGCCTTTTATACTTCTTGATGATCAATCTACATGTGTAAATATCATACTTGCAGTAAAACCAAGTACTGTAATAAAATCGGCATCTTCATGGAATGATTCCATTTACTGTATTCATTAAGCTAAATTAGTGACAGCACTGTAAGCCCAAATTATAACTAAGGTATGCTTAGTTATACTTTGTTATTTTTCTGTCTTACACACGTGGGCAACCTCTGCCATGGAATCTTTCAGAGCAAGTCACCATGCTCTCAACTTGAGCCACTAAAATGTATGCTCAATATGAATACAACAACAATTTTGACCAAAGCAATAATATCTAAAGCATAACAAACAAAATGAAAACAGATACTCAAAAAGAGTAACAGTGTTGAATGATAATGCTGGGAAAGGAAATAATGCAAAAAAAAAAAAAAAAAAAAAAAGAAGACTCCCATTACCACCAATGTTACCAAAAGTTACCCTTTCAGGTTTCAACTGATAGTATGATGTAAGTGTTGTGACTATATTTATGGAAAACATTTCCATCTGCAACCAGCTGAGGCTATATGGTTCTATTACGACCAGAAAAGGACAAATTATATGTAAAGAACAGATTGACACTATTTTTATCATAACACTGCAATAAACTAAATTGCTAACCTTCAGAAAGTTGCAATCCAACTGTGAGGCAACAGCTCGGGCAAGTAGGGTCTTCCCAGTACCAGGAGGACCATACAGTAAACATCCCTTTGGTGGTGAAATACCAACACGATGGAAGAGCTCTGGATTCAATAATGGCAATTCAATAACCTGAAAAAACCGACACAAAATAACTGCAATTATAGTATTCATATATACACTTGAGCACACAAAATCTGGAAAAGCAAACTCAGGAAATTCCAAAACAATCCACTCCTTATTTAGACATTTAATTCCACATATAAATTAATACTACTATCCAGCACATACTTTTCACTTTCTATCTAATTTCATGTTGAAATCTCAGAATACTTTCAACAGAAAAAGTTGCATAAAATCTTACCTAACTGCTGTGATACAATCTTGGATAATAATATTAAACCAAAGATTCTTCTAGATATAGTAATAGGTCATTACGAACACCACAATTACGTGTGACACAATAATCAATGTCATTTAATATATACTGGAGGAAACCCTGAAGAGTACAGTAGTCAATATTTTACCAATCATGTAGTCATTCTCATTGAACTTAAGTATGATAATGTTGAACTACAGCACAAACAAGGGAATGCATTAAGCAAGACTAAGTCTGGAGAAAATCACAAATGAAAAGTAGGGGAAGGGTAGCGCACTGAGCAAGCCATTTAATACATAGAAACAAGAAAATACGACATCTTAACTACCGAGGACATGTTGTGATCTACACATGGAATAAAACCAACTTGAAAATGTCACCAATGACAAAATAAAAAAAAATTTTATACCATTCCCAATATCCAAAAATGAAAAACTTACAAAATTACATAAAAAAGAATTACAGTACAACTTTCTCCTCTTACCTCTCTCAGTTCTCGAATTTGTTCTGCTAGACCACCAATCTGGTTATAAGTTACATCACCAGGATCTTCATGACTCATATTATAAACCAGAGGGTCAACCTCACGAGGTAAATATCTCATAATAGTGAGAGTTGTCATGTCCAGAGCCACTCGAGTGCTAGGCTGCAAACAAAATCCATTAAATCTTTAATAAGAGGACTACATTTGAGTGCTTGGCTGCAAACAAAATCCATTAAATTTTTAATAAGGGGAATACCATCTTGCAAAATTCCTTAAACATCATGTTCACTGAAAAAATTAAATTACTGTAAGGACACATACATCATATAAAAGTAAATGTTCACAAGACTATGTAGTAAAATACAATTACATCTCACCTTCAGCTTTGCCTTATCCAACTGTCTTCTGCAACCAACCACATATCTAGGACCATTAGTTGCTTTTACAATGAATTTTTCTTCAGTTAACTGCTTAAGGACCTCTCCTACAATCTGACCTACACTTTGTAGAGCCTTCAGATCATTCTCACTTTTATCATACTGTTTGTCTAACTCCTTCTTCTCTTCTCGGACTGCAATATAAGAACAAATTAAACAATATGTTAGCACATCTCTTTTTTGCATCATTATGGTATGTCAAGTTTGTCTAACTCCTTCTTCTCTTCTCGGACTGCAATATAAGAACAAATTAAACAATATGTTAGCATCTCTCAGAATCTCTTTTTTTGCATCATTATGGTATGTCAAGTTTGTCTAATCACCTTGCTTTTTTTATTACTTCACCTTGCTCCTGTTCTTACAAGTCAGTAAAAGATAAAAGCTTCTGTTACTTTGGGAGTGGAAACTTCAACAATTTGGCTAAGAAAGAACTAGTATTCTGTAAAATCACTGATTTCTCAGTACCTCTTTTAGCTGCCACTGTGTAAAGTAAAGCAGAGACATTTTTTTTCATTTCAAACTGCCAAGACCCTTTTTGACAACACTAATATTCTTGATAAATCAATTACCTGTGAACAAAATGAATGCCAACCCACCAGATTTACATTAATAAAGAATAATCTGTCAACAATGTGTCTACTATTCTAATTGTAACCAACAACAATTCACAAACAACAACTAGTTACACACAAGAATACAGTACAGATTTTGTCCAATAAGTCCTGTAGAAGCCCTAAACAGAATAAGCAAAAATGTATTTCTTCCTTCTCTGAGATGATGAAGGCCCTGCCTTAATGCTAAAGGTGTTCAGATCAGGAATAGTAAAGCTTATGTTCAAAACCTTCTCCCTATGTCATATGCATTTAGAAAGCAAAGGTTCTGAATCTATATGGACGGACAGCATCAAAAAAAGCAGCATGCTCAAATACAAAACATATGGAATAAATATGCCAAATACAAAATATATGGAATAAATAAGCTAAAAGTAATTTCTTTTACCATTTGCCCATTTCCAAAGAAAAAGTAGTCTAACCTCAGTAGGTTATGATAAGAATACATGCTATGGAATCAATATAGATGAAGGGGTCACATGGTCTGGCCTAAGTTACCCCTTAACTGTAGTATGCATTTCAGAGGGAATACAACCTAACCAGACCTACCTTTACCTATACCTTGTCTCTGACATCTTGCCCTTGCCTGGCTGGGGACACCTCCTTAACTGTAGTAGGCATTTCAGAGGGAATACAACCTAATCAGGCCTACCTTTACCTAAAATCTTGTCTCAGACGTCTTGCCCTTACCCGGCCGGGGACACCTCCTTAACTGTAGTAAGCATTTCAGAGGTAATATGATCTACCCAGGCCTACCTTCACCTAAGCAGTGACCCCTTCATCTCCAAACCACTAGCATAAGTCTAAATGATTTAATTTTCTTAGAACTGGGGAGGCAATGTAGATAGATGGGTCACATGATCTGGCCTAGGCTACCCCTGTAACTGTAGCCTCATAAGCATTTCATGGGGAGTACAACCTAACCAGACTTATCTTTCCGTAACCTAACCTCGGACACCATGCCCTTACCTGGCCAGGGGGCAGGGCTTCGCCTCTTCTGGACCTCACCAAGTAGGCTATGTCGTGACCCCGTCCATCTGAATACTACTTAGTGTCATTGTACATTAGTACAGTAGCTACGCTAGCCTATGATATTTACCTAAGCTAAATACTTGAAAGAAATTTTTCATAGGCTAGGTTAAGTTCTTCCATTGTTGCATACCCTACCAGGGCCCACTAGTCTAAGATAGCCTAACAGGTAGGGACATCCAGTAAAACTTTACTTTAGTTGCATGGTCTCATTCCCGCCAGTCGCTGACCGAGACAGGTTACTGCCTTTTTAGGAGTGGTCCAGGGACGGCAAAACCCACCGCCCTGGCTGGGTCAGGAAACGTCGCCCTAAGTTAAGTTAGGGGTAATTTTTTGGAAGACTCCAGCTAGCCATTTTTGCATGAAAAACCATTTTGGGTTTTTCATGCAAAAATGGATGGGAAATGATAGCGAACTAAAAGAACCTAAAAATAAAGACCTAGCAAAACCTAGGGGTGTTTTACTGGTTACAGTTTTGCTGTATTAGCTATGGAGGGGGACCAGGGGACGGTATTGTCTTGCCTTATAAGTCATAATTTGATTAATTATTTTCCTCTGTTATTAAGCATTTGCGAAGGTTATGCACTGAGAAGAAATTTATTGTTTTGATGTGTTTTACCCCAAAAAAGTATAAATTATCCTAAACTATAATGTACGAGGTGGCTGGAGTCTTCCGAAAAATAACCGGGTTAGCTACGTAAGATCTGCTTAGGTCAGGACCTGGCATTATGGGAGAGGTTATGTCTACACATGTATGAGGAACTTGTCCCGGTCGACGAATGGCGTGAATCAGGCGGCGAAACTAAATTAAATTTTTACCAAGTTATTCTACTAGTTTAAAACAGCCCAACTGGCAGGGACAACTTGACCTTAGGCTAGACCAGGTCACGAGCCGCCTTCACAGGTGAGACAAAAGACTCAATTTTTACCCAAAAGAGAAACGAGCCGCAGACCGCATATTCATACTTACACTTTCTGAGTTTGGAATCTACTTCTCTGTGTTCAATAAGCCTCCTTCGATAATCAGCTAAGCATTGTTCTTTGTCAGCCGTCATCTTCACAGTCGGTACGCTGTTTCAATTATGACAGTATGACTCTCACTTTGTAGTATTAGTAGTAGTTGTTGTTGTGGGAGTCGTACGGATTTACCTCTGGAACGGCTCCCCTGCTCGTTCTGTTTTTCCTTCGCGTGTGCTCGTTTAAGCATACCGTCTCTGGAATACCAATTATTTTTAATAAATACCTTCCTATTTCCAAATAATTTTTGCGACAGATCTGCGAATAGTAGGATTTTAGTAATCAGCTCCTCTTTATCTACTTGAAAAAGGAACCTGAAGAAATTACTCTACAAAATATCAAGCAAAACCTAAAATTTTTTTATTCATATGCAAAAAGATGAATAAAATAAGAGTAGAAATAGGCCCTCTAAGAATTGAAGGGCGATTAACGAATGAAAAAGGAAATATGTAACATATTGCAGAAAGATATAAGAGTGAATTTACACCTAGAATTGAAAATGAAGATAATGATACAGAAATAAGAGATGAAAATACTGAATACTTATCAGATATAGATATTACAGAAGCCGATATTTGCAGGCTATTAATGAAATTAAAAATGGATCAGCAGCAGGACCAGATGGAGTACCTGTCATATTGTTAAAGAAAGTGGTTCATTCAATCGCAAAGCCGCTAGCAATATTATTAAGACAAAGTATAGATACAGGCAAGATTTATGATGAGCATAAATTAGCATATATTACTCCTACTTTCAAAAGTGGTTCAAGACTAGAGGCAAGTAATTATAGGCCCAGAGTCTGACATCTCATATTATGAAAGTATATGAAAGGGTAATAAAAAAATATAATGAAACATTTAATGAAAAATAGATTGTTCAATATAGGACAACATGGTTTTGTACCGGAAAGGTACACAAACCCAACTGTTAGTCCACCATGAAAGCATATATAAAATATGATAAATGAAAAAGATACAGATGTGGTTTACCTAGACTTTGCAAAAAAGCTTTTGACAAGGTAGATCATAATATATTAGCGAAAAAAATTAGAAAACATAACATTGTTGACAAAGTAGGAAGATGGATAAAAGAATTTTTGCAAAACAGAAACAGATAGTGATTGCAAACGATGAGAAATCGGATGAATTACGGTAATATCCGGTGTACCACAGAGGGTACGGTGTTTTGCATTGCTGTTTGTGATTATGATTGCAGACATAGACAGTAATGTTAAGGACTCAGTAGTAAGAAGTTTCGCAGATGACACAAGAATAAGTAGAGAAATTGTGTGATGAAGATAGGAACTCTACAAAGAGACCTAAATAAAATATATAAATGGGCAGAGATAAATAGGATGGTATTTAACTCTGATAAATTTGAATCAATGAACTATGGTGATAAAGTAGGAATGCTATATGCATAAAGGACCAAATAATGAGACAATCACAAACAAGGAAGCAGTTAAAGACCTTGGTGTGATGTTGAATAGGAATATGTTATGCAATGATCAAATAGCAATTTATTAGCAAAATGCAAAGCAAAATGGGAATGTTGTTCCGGCACTTCAAAACAAGAAAAGCTAAACACATGATTATGCTTTTATAAAACGTCGTTCGTAGTCCACTGAATATTTATAATATGGTCCCACACTACCAAAAAGGATATTGCACAAATAGAGAGTGTACAAAGGTCATTTACAGCTAGAATAGAAGAAGTTAGGACCTTGACTACTGGGAAAAGAACAATTCTTAAATTTATATAGTCTTGAAGGAGAAGAGAACGATACATGGTAATTCAAGCATGGAAACAGATAGAAGGAATTACCGAAAATATCATGGAACTAAAATTATCAAAAGAGCAAGCAGAGGTAGATTAATAGTGCCAAAAACTATACCAGGAAAATTAAGGAAAGCACACAGGACATTAATCCACCACGCACCAGCATCGATAATGCAGCGTCTATTCAATTACCAGCTCATCTGAGGAACATAACAGAGTGAGCGTAGATGTGTTTCAAATAAGCTCGACAAATATCTAAGATGCATCCCAGACCATCCAAGACTGGAAGATGCAAAATATACCGGAAAGATGCGTTAGCAACTCTGGTAGACATCAAAGGCGCCTCACACTGAGGGACCTGGGGCAACCCGAACGTGTAAAGGTCTGTAAGGTCTGTATGGGTGCTTGCGCGAATCTATATCTATTCTCAATGTTACAATATGCTGGACAGTATAGTGAGAAATTTTCTTACTTTTCACTGCATAAAAGATTTATATCCTCCGCTTATTTTTTTCCAGTCACTTAGTTCTAGTGCGTTTAATCTAACCCTACTGATCAGCATAGTTTTTTCCGTGTTGTCTGTAAAATTTTAATGTTGGTTTGTTTGTCTTTTATTTCTCTTAGCCATGCTTTTTTTCCCAATCATTTATCACTTCTTTTAACTGCCTTCCTTTAATGGATTCAATTTTGCTTAAGCTAAAGTTTAATCTTGTATTTATTTCAAATAAAAGTATTTCCACCCCTCTCAGGTGTGATGTATAAGAATAATCTATTCTTCATATCCCTTGAGTGACAGGAAAAGGCTTTATTTCCTATCTAAATTGCACAACTAGCTGTGTACCTTTTTGCTTTCAGTATTGTCAAGCACACTTGATTATCCATTTTTTGCAGTTCATTTAGTTCTATCTGGGTCTCTAGGGCCTACAAGGGTGCAGTACAAAAAGCCATAATAATTCCAGTTGTAGGCTATGCTTCGTGTGGTGATGTCTGTCGACAGATGTAAATTATAAGGTCTTCTTGTCAATGGGAATCAAGGAAAAGTAAAAAAAATAAAGCATTGAGATATTACAGGTCATTCAATCACTTGACATGCATAAAAACCTGTAAAGATATCTTGAAGTGAAAAAGACGTGGATCTGAAAAGGAATAACAGGGCAGCCACTGTCTTTATTAATGGACGAAAATACAGTAGTTCACAAGATTTTTTTCTAAATAGTCATTAAAATTCATCTTATTTAAACGAAAGGTAATTGATAAGTATCTTTATCTCCAAACTTACACGAATTTCAGTTGTAAAAGCTGTTAAAGAAGGTTACAAGAAATTTAAACGACCAGATATTCAAAAGGAATCTTTGTTCACAAAAAGTTGTATTTAGATAAGAAAATAAATGGAAAAGTCACAAAATTATGAAATATAGGCTACTGAACTGTGTAATTTTATCCGCCTATATATTGGCCTTTATTTTCTACGTAGGCAGTCCTTCTGTAACCAGCATGGCTTTATGAGTGCAATAACCTCTTGAAAACGAGGGTACAGATTGGAAAAAGTGGGCTCCAAAGGGGTGGGGCCCTTAGACTCAGTGCCTCTGCTGTTGTTGGGGCAAAGACTTTCATGATGACTGGGGAAGGGGTTGACCTCTGCTCTCAGTCTTGGCTTTGTTCTTAATGTCCCAGTATAGGGCGGGCTGTCGAAGGACTCCCTGAAAAATTTACTGGCTTCACTTGTAAATTTTATTTTTACCTGAAATGTTGAGTACTTAAATTCGTGATTGCATCTTATTTTTCATCCATTCCTCCTGTCTCTCCCATCACTTGGTGTCCTAATATGTCCCTTGGCCTTGTTTAATTTTCAGTTCTCTAGCACTGTAACATAGTGGTCTAGTGAAATTTATAATAATAATCATCATCATCATCATCACTTTCCACAATATATTCTGGAATCTTTCCACCCCATTAAAGTTTATGATGTACTTGTATATCTTACCATTAACAGATTTAGACTAGTCATTCTTAAGCTGGTGGGGTACTGTCATTGGGTCTGCTATTAGGCAGGAAGTATTTTCTTAATACAAGCCTATTCAGGTTCTATTCTAAGCTCATGATCTTAGACGGTGACCACTTACATTTTTTTTCATTACATGAATTTAGAGAGACCTTACTAATGTCCAGTGTAGAATTCTCCTAGTTTTCAACGACTCTAAGTCTTTAATAGCATAAGAATGATGTTTATTTCTGTTATTATTTCACCGGCTAGGACCTGATCCAGAAAAAGGATTTTGACAAAGGAAAAATCTATTTCTAGTGTCACCCGGTGACCCACCCCTGTTTTTTCATTTCTCCCTCCCATGATAAACATCATTCTAGTGGGGTGGGTGCTAACATGGAATGCGACTAGTGTTGCCTTGTATACAGTCCTTGAGTAGTGCATGGGCATCGGCACCTCTCGTTGGGACTTTGACATTGGGAATCTCTATAGGATAAGGTTCCGTGTTTTGTAGTTCACCCTTTTCCATACACGACTCCATCTAGTGGAGCTCGCTCTGGGGTAGTAACTCCAGCATTTCATTTAGCTCTCTGGTATCTAGCAACGGAATTACAGAAATAAGTGCTGAATGGACTTTTTCACCGGTGACACGGGCCCCCCTCCAGAAATAGATTTTTCCTTTGTCAAAATCCTTTTTCTAGGGTAAAACTAGGATAATGTTATCATTTAGATTCTCACAATAATCATCTTCACATATTAAAAAATTTCCAACTGTGGCCATGTACAAATATGCTTGGCAAAACTAAGACTGTACAGGGTACTCCATTCTACCTTGTTAAACTTGACTATACTTGCAGAATACAGTAATATAAATGATTTACAGATATTTGGGGAATTGATTTATTCACTTTCTGCCTTTAACAAATTATCATTGTACAGCATAGACCTGAATTTGACCACTCAAGTTCCTACGTATAAATTTAGTGCTATTCTGCAGTACCATAAATTTAACTTTTCCTTCAGTGGAGTTGCAAATTTCCAAATACCGTAACTAATCATGCTTAAGCCTTAGAATATGGCTGACAATTCATGAACACTCAGGAAAATAACACATCTCTCATATCAAGCTAGTATAATCTCTTGCTAATTACAATGATACATCTATAAGGGCTATCTGATCCAAGATGAAGTAGAAAAATAATATCAAGAGGCTGACAATGGACGGTATAGAAAGAGGCAGTAGGAGGCATTTGTTATTAGATCCAAGATGAAAAATAGAAAAATATAAAGCCGCAGATAATGGACGGTATAGAAACAGGCAGGAGGAGGCAAATGCAGCATTTAAGTAGAATATAGTATAAATATTCTCAAAGCTAACTGAATCAATCTAGTATTATTTTTCTTATAATACAAGTTGTGATTCAAAGACAAAACAGTAAGCCACAATGATCTCAAGAATTAGAAGTAAAACAGAAAGGTTGAACTCATAACTAAAAATTCAACACTGTAAAATATAGGAATCTTCAGCACCTGTTTTACAGTTTCTGACTCCCATTCATACTAGATCCGTTTACAATGAGAAACTCTTCGGCCAATGTACATAATTACTGATGACCAATCACTCACTATCATTTTTCCTCTATGACTTTGGACATAGGGATTCTACTTCAAGGCCAATGTGATGATAAATGCTAATAAGCCCTAAATATACAGGGTAAAAATATTGAGCTTCAAAAAAAGAAAACTGCACTTTTAAATGCCTTCTGTGCTTCAAACTAAAGTAAATCACTTAGAGATCACAATTTTTTAAAGTAAATTGTATTTTTCATAACTATAAAAACCTGAGGTACTTTACACTAGGAATTGCCTCGCTGAAAGTAATTCTTAGTGTAAAGGACCGATGGTCTGCATATAGTGACGGAACAAATGACTAAGTTAGGGTTACAAATATGCAGCGTCACTACAAATCATATACAATGCATAACAAACACATGGGCAAATAAACCAAAACTCTGGTTATTTAGGAGTTACAGGCTTCTTGAGGTCTCATGAAAGAAATCCTAAAGGTACAAATACTGTATGATAAAACAAAGATTACTGTAATTGTTGAAAATGATCTGAAAGGCAATTCATGAGATATCTAATACATTTCATAAGTCATTTCTTCACAATGCACAATCATAGTCAAGTCAAATCTCATATCAGTCATTAGCAAAATCTTTCAAGTAAACCATTCACACTGAAGGATTAAAGACTAAATGAACATATACCACATAACACACTGAGTACTGAAGAGTGAGAAAATTTTAAGTACTATTCTGTAATTTTTATAACCTTTTATAGCAAAAAACAAAGTACACATACTAATCAGAAATCCTGCAGGGTTTTGTAAAATATTTCATTTGCAGATAAAATGCCAGAAAATCATTTAAATCACTACTATAGCAAAGTATAAGTAAAGTATAAGTTCCTTATTAAAGAAAAAACTTTCATTTCCACCTGTGACTCAAATGTACTCTTCTTCCATTAAGCTTGATCACGCCATTAAAGAATTCTCTTTTTTTTAAGGCATGGCATTAAGACAGGAGATATCCTGAGAGATTTTTTTTATTAATTCAAGAGGAGATTCATTTCCTCTAAACCCTGTCCCACAGTTAAGTTCTATCATTTATACTGAGCTATGAAACTATCTTGCGCTCAAAATCATTTTTCCCTCAATTTATGATAAAAAAGGAGGATTTATATGTAGTATACCAAATAATTCAATATACTAAAAGACTTCATTAATCCTTTAGCTAACAAAAGTTTTTTCATTATATTCCAAGATCTTTACAAACTGCCAAATTCCCCATAAGATTTCCATGGTTATTTCAAGAGCAAATACAGCATTTAAGAATTAACCTGAATAACTATGTAAGTTTTGGGTATGTCAGTAATGACAATATTTAAGTAGGCAGTCCCCGGTTAACAGAGAGGTTCTGTTCCCAGCCGAGCATAGATAACCGAAAATCGCCACTAACAACCCGCTTAACAGCGCATAATAGCACTAATGACCAGCTTAATGGCGCCGTTAACTGGGTATTGCTGCCACTAAGCGAAATCGGTGCCAAAAATCCAGTTAACGGCTTCGCTAGACAAGTGCCGTAAAACTGGATCGCCATTAACCAATGCTGCTGGTAAGTGAGGATTGCCCACAAACAAAAACAGCATCATAAATAACAGGCTGACCAAGTAACACCACTGACCACTGGTCAAAACAAATAAGTCTGATCAAATTATTTACAGTATAGAGGTACTGTACATACTATCTACTGTATATTTTGCACAAAAAAAAAAAAACTCTAGTATTCAACCTTATGATGAACAGGAAATAATACTTCATTCTTGATTCCATTTGAAGACAGTTAAAGACTTTTGAGAGATTGTCAGATTACAGTACAAGATATCTAGAATACTGTACATTCTAATTACATTCACATTAAGAGCTTGCACCAGACTTAACTATATCATCATAAAAGCTTCATAAGAGAAGAACAATAGGAAGTTTTACCATTAGCTATGGAAGGCTTTGCTACCACTAGGCACACTTCATAAAAATCTACATCATTATATTTGTTAGAATAGTCTACAAAGTTAAACTCAAGCACTGTGGCAAGTGTAATGATGACTGCAATACCTTCTAGATATAGAGCTGGAAAAGTAGTAAAGTACAATAGACACAAGGCAGTGGACAGAATTAATTTTAAGTCAAATCCCATAAGGGGAAAATCTTACATAAAATAACCTAGGCAACTGAACCATACAAAGAGCACAGACTGAATTCTAGCACTAATTAAACTTGAGGTGCATGATACAAATTTAAAGCACCATAAAAGGAAATAATGTATTCCTTGCTCCTCTACATTTGACAGTGATTACAGATTCTAAAATAACTATATGACTTGCCATGAACCACTACACCACAGACATGAAATGACATAAAACAAGGCTGGCAAAGAATTATATACTCAAAAACGACTTAAAACAAGGCTGGCAAAGAATTATATACTCAAAAATGACATAAAACAAGGCTGGCAAAGAATTATATACTCATTTTTGACATAAAACAAGGCTGGCAAAGAATTATATACTCAAAAATGACATAAAACAAGGCTGGCAAAGAATTATATACTCAAAAATAAACCACAACAATGTGAAAAAGTACTATGAAGAAAACGACTAAACATACTGAATATTTTTAGAAAAATAACTTGATCATGCAGCATACATTCAGTGTTTTGAAATTAATATGAAATACATGCCCAAGAACACATGTGGAGTACTATACCAACACAGTTTTTTTTCCCCTCAAGAGCTAGAGAATTCATGCTTTCATAAACCTTAAAACCAGCAACAGCCTCTTTAGTGATCAGCAGCACCTAATACAATCACTTTCGATAAGGTCATGATATCTAGTTTTAACCTTATAAATATAATTCAATCCATCACAAGAATAAGTAACTATGCAACTTTCATATGAAAATTGACACTATGAACTGTGATTAGGAAAAATAAAGTAAAAACTATTTATTTCCAAAACATCCCTTTTTCAAAAACACTGAAGTGAAAGTTTAGTATTTAAAATTTCTACTATACCTATGTGAAAAAAGTACAAAAACCCTATGCAAATTATCACACAATTACCATGCAGTGTAGCCTCAGCAAGTTCAAGAACTAAACCTTCAGGTAAGAGCAGTCTGTCCTTTCTTCCCAATTACCTATGCTGTATTTCAACAATGTATGATTCAAAGGAACTTTGTATGACAAAAGAACCCTTAAGACATATAATTACTGTAATATAATGACATAAAACAACCTTTGGGACATTTAATTACAGCTCAGAAAATAGAAAATAATAAAGGTAAAAAGTATTCTACACAATTCAAATAACTACTAGGTCCAAGCAGGATCCCTGAAAGAGATTTATGATGAAAAAAATCTTAATCACACAGCAGGATAGGCCTGCAAAAGACAAGCAAGGAGGTCTGCACAAAAACACAACCAAGATACATAATTCTCTTTGTTGCTAAGTCATTAACATAGGATTCAATTCCAAAACCTTGTTGGAAAACTTTTATGCACTGAATGGTTACAAAACTGCTGAAGTTACCAAACTGGTGCTTCAATGCGCAACATACGCAAAAATCCATGGCTTTCTTGCTTACTCCTCATAACTCTTGGAGAAGTAGCGTAAGTGAAACTTGGGTGGCAGTGCATTTTTAACCAAACAGGTTACACAAATGCAGAAGTGTGTAGTCAAAATACTGAATGAAAAAGTTGCTGGACAACTTACATTATTTATTTTTTATCAGAGAGCAGGCTGCTGTTGCAGATGAGGGTGATACAGAAAACAGCATCAAGAGTAATTCCCAACAAATGATTCATGAGAGGAGGCAATATTGCAGTGCTATGAATGTTATTTGGAGTAAATTTTATTAAAATGGGACAAAATAACCTATGAGAGGGGTGGAAGGCACTTCAGGCCTTATAAAGAAACCGAAGAACCAAAGAAGTGAAGTGGAGGAGAGAAAAACTGGGAGAATAAGGGGCAACTAGAAGAACTGTATAAAGGGCGCCTAGAGAAACTATCAATAAAGTTTAATCAACATTACCTGCAAGACCCCAAGAGTATGCTGCATACGGACTTCTTTACCACCTCATGATAGACCCAATAGAGAGAGAGAGAGATAGAGTAGTAATCATGAAAAAATGCATTATATTTTACTGAGGGGTCCCAATCAGTTTTAAATTTATAACTATCTGAATCCCTTACTATTTATTATAATGGTGCATTAGTTGAAATGTGATAGCAAGAAAAATGCAGATGGTACTGTGGTGGGGTCTGCAAAGACTAAATCAAGTACAGGCAGTCCCCAGTTATCGGCGGGGTTCTGTTCTGAGATGTGATAACCGAAAATCGCCACTAACCGAAAATTGGCGATTTTTGGTGCCTTTTCAGTGATTTTCAAGGCTTATCAGTGCCGAAAAGCACCGATTTTCAGTTATGAGCGCCTCTGTTAGGTATGTATCGGCGCCAATTCCTAATTATTGGTGCTGATAAACTGAAATCAGCAATTTTCGGTGCCAAAAATTGTCGATTCTTGTCGCTAGACAAGTGCCATAAAACCGGATCGCCATTAACTGAGCCAGCCGTTAACCAGGGATTGCCTGTATTATGAAATAATTATAGCCAGAGCTTCATTCTCATAAAGTTAGCTTTATAATCATTAGATAAAGTACTGCTTGAAAATATTTAAACACCCATCTACTCAAAATTCAATGCCTTCCAATGCTCTGTCTAATAAGCTCCCTTTGTATGTTCCTTCCAATTGGGTTACCCATGAAGTACAAAACATAAATTTAAAAGAAACTTTGCACATACTTCAGTTTAAGACAATTTTGAAAAATATTGTCTTAATAATAAGCTTTATCAATTACATTTTGATTTTAACTTGTATATACTGCATACACTTACAATAATAAGTTCCATTCTTTCTTACTTTGAATAAAAAAATTTAAAAATTTCTAAGCAGAAGTGTTAAAAATGATTGAATCTTTGATAATTATTTTTACTGGTGAAACAATTTATGACTATAGAAAAATGGTAAACATGGTGGCTTTCCTCTCTTTACCTAAATTATTTAGAGTAGGCATGACACCATCTGTATTTGTTTCTTAAAATGAAGTGGACAAGATAGTGCTTCTTAATTTCAGGGATGGTTAACAATTTGACAGATACTGTGTGGAAGTTGCAAATCTATCATTTGACTAGTATGAAAAGTCCTTCAAAATAATCATTAACAAAACGCTGGTCGTTCGGCATTACTCAACACTCCTTAAATCACTGTACACGTGCAAGTTTATCCTCTTTTTAAAAGATAAGACTACAAGCGCACTTTCTCCCCACAAAGATATGGGTTAGGGTTGCCATGTCACTTTCTGTCTTTCACCATAAACTTATATGATCCTCAAAAAACAAGAACGATAATTATCACTGAAAGCAAAGTGCTGGATAAACTTCTTTAAACAAAAAGAAATGTATTCCAGCAGGAAAAGTCCTTGGGGATAAAATCATCATAATCATAGGAAATCCGAGGCTTACAACAGACCCAGTTTTTCTCTTCCTCAGTTTAGAAAAAATGATTAGTTACAAGAGTTACTCATTACCATAGCTTTCAAGCATTAAGGCAAGTGGAATTCCTCAATCAAAACAAAACTATCCTGTTAGTATTTGCTTGAGAGTTTACCATGATAGTACAGTATTTGAAACTGTACTTTAACACCAACATTTAAGCAGCTCTATATGATCACTGAAAAAATGTAAAAAAATATTCCTGGTAATGTCTGTAGCAAAAAGAAAACTATCCATTTGCAAATTCAGTAATAATCATGACTAGTATAAAAATATCTAAAAACTGAAATAGTCCATATAAAAATATAAAACTGAGATAATGCCAAAAAACTAAGGTAAAAGCTGATAAACGAGAGCATGCAGTTAACCAAAGAACTGAATGCTACAAAATACAATCATGCCAAGTGAAAAATCAACACTGAATCATGATATACTAGTTTAGAATATCATAATGCAGTCAAATTTAGATAATTCTATCACAACATGAATCTGAGGCCTACATTCTTTTTCCTACCACTTTAGTAGATCTGGATGTTTATAAACCAAATAAACATTAACCTACACAATGAAATGGTCTGACATGTTCATTGTTGATAAAGTTAAGATATAAATATTTATACTACTGGGAAACAGTCCTTATAAACTGCAATATCCCATCAACTCAAAGGTACAAAAGCACTACTACTTACAAGACTACAAAATAAAGATTCTACAAAACTTCATACAACTATCAACAAATAATGTTCTCATCAAACCAAAATAACATTTTTACATGATAATTTTACTTGGAAACTAACATGCTTCACAGATCAGTAAGGTAGCGTTGATTTTAAAGTTTCAGCTTTTACCACGCATGCATTTTTTCATTTTTCTTCATGCCATTTGACAATTATCATCTGCAAGGCCATTATGAGGTACTGTATATACCTTAAAATTCTATTTGATAAATACAACAGAAAATCCTCTTCATTTCAAAATTCAATCTAAATTAGGAAAAAATGGAATCTAAAAAGATTACAAAGAATTCCTCTCAAAATAGACATGGAAAAGAAACAGTTCTCTACAAAATCTACATGGGTTTTCAAGAGATAAATTATCTTAGTAATAAAAGTAAATATTTTTACATAAGCTACTGCTATTCATCTTGTAAATAGCATACATGACAGGCAGCTAACTATTTCAAATTTATTATTCCTTGTAAAGTTAATACTTCCTGTAAACAAAAGGCTATCCATCAAAGTCAAAGTCTTCTACAACAAGATTACAACTTATATCAAAACCACAACCTACTGTAAAACAACCTTTGAGTACAAATGTGATTAAGTATTGAGCAACATAAAGTACCATATTGCACAACCTATTACATACATAAATATAAGGACGAATCTTCTACAGTATTGTAAGTTCCCTCTGTTAATTTTCATCTCACATGACTATGGTTGCCAAACAAGACAATGATACTGATTTGATACTGACCATATTGTTAGTTACATATTCCCGTACAGGGTTTGCAGGGCACTCATATCTTGTTGCTACTTCCATTTTTCCTCAAAATAAATTTTCTGTTTGGTAAACATCTTTTGTTTGAAAGAGTGAATGAAAAAATCAAAATCCAGTCTTAAGTGATATTTTACAACCAGCCCCAAACAAAACTACAAACAGTGGTTTAGGTAACTCTAACTGGTTATCTATTCCATAATTCTAAGGCATTTAAAATGCACATTTTTTGCCATCTAAACAATACTGGGCTAACTGCATGAGTTTCCTGCAGTGTGCTGGATCTTTCATTCAAGGAAAATCTGTACGCTTAAGCAACAGCTTTTCATTCTAGCAGTTTAAAGAGAAAAAATGAAGACATACTGTAGTATTTAAATTGAGGTCATACTGACAAATGACCAGTGGTCAATTGCTAACTTTAACATACCGAACGTAAGTGTTCAGCAAAAAGCTACTCAAATACTGTATGTGGCTCTTAAATGCTCCACTATATGGAATTCCTAAGTGTAGGAGTATTATGACAAGAAAAGGAAAACAAGCAGATATAATCATTATGTTGATTCCCACAATTATTAACTTTGATAAGAAACTGGCTTTGAATCAAACAGAAGTCACCCCTGAGCAGATAAGAAACTGGCTTTGAGTCAAGAAAATTTCCATGGCAACAGAAGTCACACCTGAGCAGATTCTCCCAAAGGTTACTTTCCTGAGGCCACCTACTGAACATACGGGGCAAGTTTCGTAAGGCTCTGTTCAGCACTTATAAAGATCTTGCTATCAAACACATTGGTACAAACAGGTCAAGCTGAATAAGGGAAAGTTGAATAAAGGATGTATCAAATGGATAATGACCGAAATGACCAAAAAAATTCAAGCTGAGACCATACAGTAGAGCCAAAAATGCACTTGAATTTCAAACATTCATCTCACTTATGGTAATAAATCAATGAATACAATGCTGACCCTTTCCAAAAAAAAAAAGAGAGAAAAAAAAAGACATGAATATATACGGTACAATGAAGAAATCAGGTTCTTTCAATAGAATTCTATTTTTCTTTCAAGTACAGTATGTACTTGCAAAACCCATAAAGATATTAAAAACGTATCCTTTAAACTGGTTATACTTAAGTATTTTGTTCTGCTAATTACAAGGATTGCAAAACTGCAATATATACATTGCAACTGCTTGTAATACTATTTTTCATCAGAATTCTCACAAATGACAACTACTGAAAAGGGGAAAAATAAAAATCAAAGCAACCAACAATTAAAACATTCTCTACACAGAGAGTGACCTGCAAAGTGAGTGTATGTAAGGATGGCTTATCTCAAAATACTTAATAATACATGATGAACTTGCAACAAAATGCAGTTATGAGACACTACTATAAGGAAAAATTTTCATTTCAAACCAACACAAATATTTGATTTCATATTTTTAGAAATTCAAAATTGTTGCATGTGTTCTGATTTTATTTCTGTCCTATAGCTGTTGAAAACCTGAAAAACCTAAATAAAAAATTTGATGCACCAAATAAATGCACAAGCCCAAAACCCACTTCAAAGTGGAGCCACAAAAAAACAAAAAGGGGGTTGGTTTACCAGCACAAATCTGCTAGAATGTCAATTTTGAGTCAAATGGAAGTCAGCAACCTATATAGGGGTCTTCAATAAATGAAGCAAAATACCTGTAAGTGACTAGAAGGTTTTTGGTGAAATTTCTATAACTCAACAACTTCATACACCTCCTGTACACATCATACTCCAGTTTTAATCTAAACAGACTATACAATGTGAACATACAACTTACAAGATCAAAAATACAAGTGGTTGAGCATCACTATGGTTAATCCATATTTTCCCTCTGTACAAATTAACTAAACGATCAAAATGTTCCATTACATAAGTAAAACACAAACATGTCCAGTATGAAATACTGAGCTTTCAGGCTGCGTTATCCCTTTAATGCTCTGTAATATCTGTATATGATAAACACAAGAAGTTCTTCCATGTCATCAAATTAGCTTACAAAGGGATAAATAAATTTTTACCTCATTTTACAACTAATAACCTGAGTAAGCACCCAAGTTGCCTTGAAAGTTTTCAAGTTTCTGTAAGCCTCCTTATTCAAATAGTGTACAACCAAGCTGACTTAATGACTAATCTTTTACCAAGAGAGACCTTTTCCCAAGCCTCAACATACTGTTTCAAAAATGCTCCACAAAACAGAGCACATAAGAGGTTACACTTCTGACAGGCCATCACATATCAAAATGGATACAAATAAAAAAACAGCACATTCTTCATGTATAAGTTTTAAATATAACTGGCCTTTTAAGTAGCATCAGTACCTTACAATTTACCTCCTAAGTAATTTTTTTGATATGCACGAGTTGTTTTATTACAGTATTACCTTTCTTATTGCATTTTCAAAGTTTATTCTTAAAAATTTATTTATACAGTACTGTAATTCTTTGAAAGTAACTATGGATGCAAGGCGAATAAGGTGTAAGTCAGGAACATTCTGTAAACACCTCAAAATAAATCTCTTTACCAAAGACCAGTGGTTGCTTCTTCCTCCGTACCTCTCAAAGCTGTAAAAGCATATTCTGGGTACCCTGCATCTTTGAAAGTCCCCCACCCTGGGTTGTGGACCTCCCAATTATGACTAGATCTGAAATCTTCTTTATCTTGTCCATTTTTCTTTAAGTGGACAGTACTAACCATGTTACCCATCACAACACCCCATACACAAAAATATACAGTATATTTAAATCAGAGGGACAGTAACTAACTTTCTATGTCATCACAGACTCCAATTCCATTAACAACCAGTCCCCTCTCAGTACCACAGAATACCTAAATTATGCAGCCTATAATACAAAGTTACACAACAACCAATAACCCCATGCAGCTCTTTTCAGTTTAAAACTTTCATTGCCCATCCAGTATACTTCCTCAGATTTAACAAAATGTCTATAAAAAAATACCCTATCAAGAGGAGTATACGGTACATATACTACAATTACCTTTGAAGTTAATTATTTTCCTGTGAAAAAACTTAACTCTTACAAATACTTATAAACAAATACTTATCAAAATAAGATACAGTTCATATCCCTAAAAAAATGAAATTATAAAAATACAAGATAATCATACCTGCCCGCATCTTGGCAAACAAATAGCACCAAAATACTTTTATAAGGTCATGTTCTCTGGTGATACCTACAGTTTTATTATATTTATGAAAAAATAACACTATGAAGCTGTTCTAGTACTTTTGCCTGGCAATATATCTTTGGAATAAGGAAAAATATAACTGCTATAAGATTATACTATAAGCACCCATTTTAACAGCTATTCAGTTAAGCATTATAACTGATGTTATTGTGCGCAAATTTATCTAAAGTAGACCTGCTGATATTTTACTCAAATGCAGTGAGCAGACACTAACCTGCATTTCTTCAACTCCAGTTTAAAAACTCAAATACTGTACTGTTCAGAAGTGCTGTTGGTCATGTGACAGGAAACTTAAGCAGGTCATATGACAAAGTCAAGATATGTTAAGGAAGAACTTGCTTCTCAACAAAGCATACGTTGTGCTTTCTTCATTGTGTACATGTAATAAGCACCAGCATGGGAAGCAATAATCCTATTTAAAAACCACAATTCAATAAAATGCCACAGATTCAAGAAAATTATTACTCACCCTGACCCTGAGTATAAAATAGGAGTTGCACAATTTATAAGGGCAATCAAAAACAAGAATTTTAAGCACTGAAAGCATCAGGCTCTTTGACTAGTACCAAGATCAACCTTTGTTGCAATGGCCCGGTGAACATTTGGGCTTCTTGCTAACATCAGAACTGTCCAGTTTTTCACCAATTTCTGAAAGGAGAAAATATAGTATACAATATGCTGTACCAACAGTGATTGGTGATTTTAATTTCTTCTTAAAATCTAATCAAATAAAAAAAAATTATACTTATTGAAGAATATTTGATTACTGTAAATTTCATATTTTCATGAAGTATCTCATCTCAAGAGTTTCATGGAATTCGACAAATTGGGTTCCAAGGAATACATAATTTACAGTAATGTTTGGGGGGGACCATTTTACTAAGGATAGTCAATTCATCATGTTTAAGCATCCAAACAAAATGGTACAACTGTGAACAACTTTAGGACACAAAGCTCAAAGCAGTGTTCTTGAGGCAATAGTGTTCAAGTTCTATATTTGCTCATCTAGTAAGAAAATATTTTTCTTCAAATTTTTCGTTGTTTCCTATAACAATAATTCTATGTTATATTCCTCTCTAACAAGGAAAACACCTTTCATTAAAATAAGTGTTAGAAAAATCATAATTAACCACTATAAAGAGGAAAATGATTTACATCTGGGAAAAATAGTTTTAGTCATAATTCCTAAGCTATTTAGGGCAGGCCACAAGAAATTGGTCTTAAGACAATTAAACTTTATGAACAAAATTTCAAAACCACCAATTAAACCTTATGAAGAACAAAATTTCAAAACCATACCTAATAGATAAAATACTGTAATCTGAATACATAATGCATTTTTATATAAATTCCTTCCTTCAAAATTCATCAGTTAGATCTTAAAGACAAAAAATAAGCCAGCTCAGGTCAAAGGTGGCTCATATGCCTACCTGTTAGGCATTTGTTTTTTTTCAAGTCAGCAGACAGTTACAGCACACTTTGAACTAAGTACAGTACTCCTATCTATGCGAGTGTAGGTTTTTATTCCCGTCGGAACAAGTAACATTTTCATACAAACTGTTAATCATAAATAGCCTCATTCTCTGCAACTTCCTTCCAGCCGCCACACAAATTTCCTGAATGCAACAAAACAAAGAACCTAGGGCACATGCCCAAACTACAAGCTGCTATTGTTTTCCGGATACTTACTGACTGTGTCAGAGGGCTTATTCTCGTCAGCTCCCTCGACCTCCTCAAGGACAGCTTGATTGAAAGTGAGGGATGCTACACGTAAAAAGAGTGCATCAACATTGTCTCCTGTCTTTGATGACACAGCCCAATACTCTGCCCCAAGCCCATGTGCTACTCTCCTGGCTTGTGCCTCGATTTGATTATATGCCCCCTCACTCTGAAAGAATTTTAGTAATTATCTTGGGAAAAATTAACATTTAAAGCTACAAACCTCAAACTCTCAGTCTGTAAATCATGAGATCCATTCTAAGATGAGCAAAAACCTTAAGAAGCTAAATGTATTTCTTTTTTGTCAAAATAAAAACAACATATCACATTTCTCTGTCAAGTATTGAGACTATTTTATTGTATCTATGGGCATGGATTTAAAAGTCTATTCAAACCACAGACAAGAATCCTTAAAAATAACACCATCAGTGTTTTATGACAGTTTCAAGATGAAAAACTGGCATGCTTAAATGATAGACTCATGATCTGAAAGAAGTAATTTCAATTAAAACATACATTACTTTAACAAAGTATTTCTACTAACCATTAGGTCACGCTTTGTACCAACAAGAAAGACAAGAGGATTGGTATTACGATTTGCCTCCTTGGCTTCTTCCAACCACTGAGCTGTGTGGGCTAATGACACTATGTTAGTGACATCAAACACGACCATCACCGCTGTTGACAAGGATGCATAATTTTCATATTATAATGTGATGCAACTAAAACCCTAGAAAAGGGGCATATGACTCAATAAATAAAGCAGGGTAATACTATATTGGTATACTATATTAAATGTGCTGCCCCAAGTTTCTTTTTTAATATCCAGTCCCTACTTTATACAGAGTACTTTCTTAAAACACCATACTTCAACATCAGCAATCCTTAAGTTTGCTTACCATTAGCCCCTCTGTAATAGGAAGCAGCTATACACTTGAATCTCTCTTGTCCAGCAGTATCCCAACTGAAAATATAAATATACCTACAATATAAACAAACCCAAAATATCTAAATATACAAAAGGTTCTTATGGTATGACATACTAAATTTCAAATAAACAGCCATCTGTAGCAAATGACAAGGAGAGTATCATTTCTGAACTTGGAAAATAAAATGTACAGTACTGTGCAATGAACAGCTTTCTGAAGTTTATTTTTTGTGATCTATTTGTTATCACAAAGATTCACTAAGTAAAAATACATCGAAGTAAACTTCACATCTAAGTAAAAAGTAATATGAAAATTAAAGATAAAAATCTGATCTAATCAACCTTCAAGTTGTGTGTGCAACTTTACACACATAACACACATGTACACATGCAGTGGATATAAAACCCATATACAAAACTTCTAAAAGCTAACACAAGTTAGAACATGTTGTCAAGGCAAGGCATATGGTAAGCATGGCCTTCATGATTAAAATTAAGGTAGTTGTGGCTACACAAGTCAGTACACACTAACAAAATAAAACTCACTTAAACATTCTTATACGCACTTAACTGAATGCTTCCAGGATGTAATAAGATTCAAATTTAAAAGGTTACCTCTTGACCAAATACTGTATATATACTATAGCAAAAATCAACGACGCAAACCAGTATACTGTATAAAAATAGCATCTTGTTATGGACAAGGAACAAGAAAGTTTTTCCACTAAATTTTAATGTTACTCTCCATGATAAATAGCAAATAAAAAACATGCAGCACATTTTAGCAACCAACAATTATGAAGAGTACAATAATATGGGACACCTTTTAACTTGACACTGGTCTTGTATTGTTCACATTTTGGTAGCCTTTGAAGTATCTTAAGTAAAATCCTGATCATGTGGCTTTTAGATCACACATTTTAGCTAATTGTTTTTCATAAACTATTGTCTAAGACTTACCTTACTTTATACATGGATAACTGGTATTACTGCATGCTTTACAAGGTACACTGCAAGCAGACCAGTGTTCGAGTTCTAAGCATCATTCTTTTGTTTCACCTACACTGCATTCTACTTTAAGTTTCCTGCATTACTTTTTTTCTGTTGTTGTAATCCTCCCACCCAACATTCTTACCACCCTTAATATAAGTGTGGATGGTGAACTACAATGCAGAGGAAATATTGCTGCACACTTAACTAAACAAGCACCTACTCCATCAAGGGACCCCTGTATATTAGAAGTCCTATTAGCTACCTTACAGGTCAGCATTTACCCTCAAAACATTTAAGCTTTACAAAAGTTTATTTTGAAGTAATCTATGCAACAATAATTTTTAAAACTATAAAAAGTCAGCAAGTTTGCTAATACCAGACTTTAACAAATACCTGTAGCATACACCAGTATTTTCACAAACATCAGATCGAGTGGTAAAACCTTAGAGAAAAAAGCATTCTAAACTACATACTGCAGGACATAAATGACAAAGCTCCTTTCACACCATATGGTCTTTAAAGACATGGCAAGTACTTTTTTTGGAAGTAAAATCCTTTTAAAATAGTACCACCTACAATCTTTGAAGCATGGAAATCTTGTACAATATATTTATGAGAATATTCTACAGTACACTGATATCTGTGCCCTGGGCAAAGTTAGCGTGACAGTCTATTTTCAAGCACAACTAAACAGCAGGAGGAGAACCATGCCATGCTCAAGGTAATATGTCCACACTCATGAGGAAGGCTGGAATAAACTCCCAGATGACTAGGTACTTATGTTATTTTAGGATCCAAGACAAATGGTAAACATGCTTATAATAAAGGCAAACAGTTCCTCATGAAATTTGGCAATTTCCTTGCTAAAATAACACTTCTCTGAAGTGGCTTAATACACCCAACATGTTACTGAAAGGAGAATTTATTAAGAAAAAGGGCATGCCAGTTCCATAAAATAAGCAACAGTTCTTCATAATATGGTATTAATCTGTGAAAAAGTAGCAGCTGTATTTCAGCACAAGCTTGGTCCTCTTTCTACAGGTTCATTGAAAAAATAAAAAAAATATAAAATTTCTAGAAAAATAGAAAAATAGAACTCAATAATAATAATAATAATAATAATAATAATAATAATAATAATAATAATATAATAATAATAATAATAATAATAATATAATAATAATAATAATAATAATAATAATAATAATAATAATAATAATAATACAGTCGACCCCCAGTATGTGCAGGGAATGAGTGCCACTAATCCCTACGAATGGCTAAAATCCGCGAATACTCAAATCTCCTCAAAATATGCATATAACTGCCTACAGGCAGTCCCCAGTTATCAGCAGGGCTCCATTTCTGAGGGTGTGATGATAACCGAAAATGGCCGCCAACCGAAAATTGGTGATTTTCGGCGCTTTTTCGGCAATTTTCGGGGCTTATCGGCACCAAAAAGCGTAGATTTTTGGTTATCAGCGCCTCTGTTAGGTGTGTATCAGCGTCAATACCCAATTATCGGTGCCAATAAGTGGAAATCAGCAATTTTTGGCGCCAAAAATTGCCAATTTTCATCGCTAGACAAGCCCCATAAAACCGGATCGCCATTAACTGAGCCCGCTGTTAACCGGGGACTGCCTGTATTTTGATAGTTCCAAACACCAAAAAATCTCTAAGAATGCTTATACCTGAATATTTTAATAGTTTTATCACAAAAAGTGCATTTTGTCATGAAAATTATATGAAAATACAGTAATTTGTGAATATTTCTCTATGAATAGGTGAATTTTCCGCAAATAATGTGTACTGTATGTATGTTCCATAGAGAAGTCCACGAATAGGTGAGTCAGAGAATCCGGAATCACAAGAGTATGGGTCGACCATAATAATAATAATAATAATAATAATAATAATAATAATAATAATAATAATAATAATAATAATAATAATAATAATATCCCAACACAGCAAAAACATTTAGGTAAATTACACAAATATGCAGGCTTAACAGCATAACAGACAGTGTAGAGGATACTCATGAGAAATGAATGAGAAGAATTCTTGGTGGAAATGAAGAGGCATTTATAGCTACTGGAAAATAAACCAAGAATGTCTACGTGAGATTTTGCAAAAAGTGGGGAAAATTTCTATAAATCCTGTTAACACTAAGGAAGAAAAAGCAACACATGGTGAATTATTTAGAACAACAATAACTTATATCAATGGACACCAGCTAGCTTTGTTGTTGGTATTCTTTATTGCATTAGTTTTAATGAAAATAAGCTGATGAGAGATCCATGCTCATGTTTAGGACTTACATCTGTAAATTGTAGGGTACTCCAAGAATATCAAATCTCTCCACCTCAAAATCAACTCCAATAGTTGCCTTGTAGTTTGAATCAAAGATCTGATGGCAAAATCTGAAATTAAAAAACAAAATCTGAAAATAACACGAGTAATAAGACATTAAAAAATTAAATAACTGAGGCAAAATGTAGTTTGGCAAGTAAGTCAACCCCTAAAAATTTGATGCTAAAATACCATACTTTCAAGTAATTTGTATTTTTCAAAAGTATATGAACTGTAGTTTTCATAAATGGAATATTCAGCACATTTCATGCTTCAGCAGTTACTGACTAAAAAACAAAACAAAAGCCTATCAGTAGGCTCGGTACTGCTCCTACCCGTTGGCCTACCTGGGTCACTGAAGGAATCAGCTAAGCTCACAGGCGTCTCACTGTACAATCAACTGAGATTGGAACAAGAGGGGGTGGCAGTGAGGGGGTTAGTCCTTTATGAAAGCTGTGGTTTTATATACCCACAGAAAATAAAAATTATTTTAAAATTTGTTATTTGTTCCAACAAGGATACAAACCTTTGCTTTCATAAATGAGCCTCACTCCTTATGTGGAAGGCCAATCTACCTTCTTGGTTTAACAGGCAGGAGTGCCCCACAAAGGGCACTCCACACCTTCCCAAACTGCCCGACTCACAGCCCCCAGGGTCAGAGACCTGCTCAGGCTACTCCCACCTCCTCAGGATGGGAGAACTGAGGGCCAGCTAGCAGGTGGCTGTTCACTTCGGCTAATAAGCCCTCTGACAAGGGAAACCAGGGGAGTCTTACAGATTGTCTGACCTCTGACATAGCCTCTAGGATCTTTTTCCATGTAAGAGCAGGAGGGAGGCACTGATGAGGAGCTAGAGGCTGGTTGGCAAGTCAAAGGAACCATCTAATCAGGGCGATCATTTCCTAGGAGCTCTTCTCTTTGGGATTTGACGCCTTGACCTGCACTGTCTCTTCTTGGCTGTCCAAGTCTGGCATGGCTCAATCCCCCTCCACTGCTTTTATGAATGATGCTGTTACATTGGTCACCAATGAAGTGGAGGTGGCCTCCCTGCCCTTAGAGGTGCTGTAGCTCGGCAATGTCTTCAGCTCCTCTGGGTGAGAACTCTACAGGTCCCAGGGTAGAAAAGGGGAGTTGACAAGGGAAGACCTGACCAGAGAAGAGCCATGTTCCAGTTGATGTCACTCCGACTGGGACACCTTTAGCTCCCGAAAAAGACCTCTTCCAGTCACATAGGTTCACTCCACCTGTCGTGCTGCCTCAACAACTGACTCTGCCTTGATGAATGACTGTTCTGCTAATCAGCTCCGTTTCACAGGGTGACTCTCTCCCTTAAGACTTTTAGACTTTCTCCCACTAGGAAAGGATGCACTCCTCCATTGATGTTGCTGTCTGCCGAGGAGGTGCAGGCTGCCAAGCAGCAGCAGCAGCAGTAAAGGATGACAATGAGGCAAAATGCAAATGTTTCGCCCAGCTCTTCCTATGAGAGCGAGAGCATTCCTCCTTTCATCATCTGACTCTACACTGACAGAATCTCTCTCTCTCACACACTCCCACCTCTAGTACTCTGGGGGGGGAGAGGAAGGGGCACAGGCAGGGATGTTGAACACTTCTGAGGCTTAGTGTGATCCCTCCCAGCCCCTTTTACTCACAGATACAGGGTAATGGGAGGGTTGACACTCAAATTTCCCTTCTTGCTGGCTAGTTGCATTAAGGAGAGGGGGCGAAGCTGGGAGAGGTCATGTGGCCACCACGCTGGATTCCCAAACTTTCTCAAAAGCATGGTGAGCACTCCCTTCATGATTTCTGTTGTCATACCTTCTCTTAGGGGAGCAAGAGAAGGTTTCCTGTCATTCCTGAAGCTACTAAAAGGGTGGTGGAAGGAAGAGGATACTGAAGGAGGAAGGAGCCTTCCTTGATGAAGTGTTCCGCCTGCTTCCTTTGACATCTCTCAAAGATTCCACTTGGCAGTCAACCAACCTCCACACTCCCTACATGTAGTCTCTCTTGAGCACTTTTTCACACTTGAAAACACACACAGAATGCAGGTCTACTGCCACTGGTGAAATAGAACTTATTACAAGACATATTTCTTCCTTAACAACAATGGAATTCGGGCTTAAAGAACACACCACACAAAGCTCAAAACTCCACACAAAATGCTCAAAAATTAAACAAACAAAAGACTATTCTGGGTATCAGCACCAAAAAAGTAAAGACTTTGCAAGAACACAGATTCTGGAGTTAACACACGAGGTGAAAATGCTCAATGTACATTAGCACAATGTGCATCTTGACACACAGAAACAACTTTATACAAGAGTGGCTGGGAACACAATGGCTAAGGTGACCAGAGAGGTCAGAGAATTGCCTGAGCCACCCAACAGGCTTTTTATTTTCTAAGTAACAGCCAAAGCACAAGATGCACTGGACTACTCCATTAAGATAATAAGTTTCATATCCCCATAGGAACAAACAAAAAATATATATGGTGTAAAAAAATGAACTCCTCATCTATGCCTTCCCCTTTAACTTTTGGGCCTTTTCGCTAGACACATCCTGCTACTTCTCCATCTTAGTATGTACCCAAACTACCTCAATCTACTTCTTATGGGACGCTGGCAGGTCGTCAAGTTGCTGAGGCTCAACATCATAACCTAAATCTTGGAGGTACATGTATTGCACCACAAACAAGGACCATAACATGGAGAAAGACTTCCTGTTACCACCATCAAGAGACCCAAACAAGTGAAATTTACCAACATACTCTAGAACACTGAAACCTCACAAGACAAGTACCCTCATTGCACTGATGTTACTTGCACTGGCACCAAGGCAATCAGAAAGGTGGAGCAGCATAACCTTTAACAATTACACTGATCAAATAATTCCAGAGCAAACAGGCCAGCCAGTAGCAATGCAGCTCATCACCACGTTGTAGGAAACAGCAAGCAGGAACATATTCCTTGCAACAACATTACCATCTGACAGCCATACATTTCTACCACCTTATCCCTAACCATAATGTAAACTCATTCCAGAATTAAAGGTCAGCTTACTGTATTTTCACATGTTCATTTTTGTAGATTCTCCCAGTAAAAAAACAAACAAATACTCAACTGTGTCCACACCCAATGGAGGTCCTACTGATTAGATTTATTCCTAAAGCGGAGGAAGCATAAAAATTGTGTGAAATAATAACAGACTCTGCTCCTCCAGCCATAACATCATAATAATAGTATAATATCAAATTTTACGCAAATCCTCTACCTGTTGACTAGACAAGTTTTCCTGTAGCTACATCCCCAAGGACTATCATTTTGATATCTTGAGGCCTGCCTGGAGAGTGCGGTTGGAATTAGCTGCATTCCGGACAGCTTCATCAAATTCATCTTGAGGTAGGGCGAAGTTTGCAATGCAAAAGAGAGAGAGAGAGAAAAAAAATCAGTACCTGAACCGATGTCAATGAGGCAAATTAAGAACCCATAAATGATCAAAGTGCAGTGGGAAAAGGCTGACAAGATGGAACTAAATTCTCTTGCTCAAGTCTCTCAGATAAAAAGTAAATGAAAATATGATGGTCCAGATACTTATTTTATCATCACTTAGTATATCTTAACTCGTTAACTAGCACTTAAAATTAAGCCGCTTCAAAGCTACAGTATTAATTTAACCACAGGTGTGTCTGTACAGGTACTGTACTGATATTTATAACTTTAATAAATTAAAGATAGATTCATTCTGACTACGGACATTAAGGGGCAGCACTGCCATAAGGCCCCATTGTAATGTAGGTGGCCATAGCTACCTAATGACTTAAGGATTTGCTTCAAATTTTTACCACTTATTAAACAACTAACACTGAAAATATCTGCATTAGAAAATAAAAAAATTTTACCTCTAATTTTATAAATATTGCATTTAAAAAGTATTTTCATAAATCATGTAAAAAAATTAATTGAATTTGGTTCAGTCTTCTTCAAAGTATGGTCCTTTTTCTTTCTTAAAAGAAGTTTTGAGAAATTGGGGAAGAAATAATTATTGCTTATTTTGCAATAACTATGAAACTATGATAGTTAAGAATGCTGATTTTTGCAGTAAAAGTATTTCTTCATATAAGAAACATCCCCTGAAATTTACAGCAGATGAAAAATGTACTCCCCTGCCTGGTTTCCTCTTGGGTGATTGACATTGTGGCATTTCTCAATGTTTAGACACTTTCCTTTTGTTCTGATTTCTTTTATCTTTTCAATTCTCATAGTGCATTAGTTTACAGTAAATATTTCTCCTATAGTGCATCTTCTTTTGCTCCTATTTTTGACAGAAAAACTTGTACTTATACTCAGAAAATGCACTAAAAAGCCGAGCAGCAGCATGACTCTGAAGTACACCATGGCACTGTGAAGCACCCTAGAGAAATGTTGCCATATACTTAAATATTTCTTTTATTCATGAATAGAATCCTTTATGGATATCCTGGGGAAATAAAAATAATATCCATTCTATTTTTTACCATTTGTCAAACAAAATAAACTGACTTGTAAATGATTTCACATATGATAACATAAATTTCATATACTGTATTGTACTTGAATGGCAATGAGGAAGGTTGCTATTCATTTGCATATGTCTGTATATTTTTGTATATAGCATGCCAATTTAAATATGGTTATTTTACTGTAAATTAAGTCAAGAAATATAAAAAAGTCAAGAAATACAAAACATCACTGTACTGTATCAGTAAATTGTTTGGCGCATTGCACCTGTGGTGCCACTTATACGAGTCTTGAGACGAATGGGACATCTTGAGTGAGTTAATACTCCGTTTTCACATTTTCTTTGACACTTCAATGACTAGAGAAAAGGGATATTTTAGCAGGTGATGCAAGTATATCAATTACTTCCAACTAAATGGAATTAGACAAATTTTTGCAAGTTTTACAACAATTTGCTGCTCACAGTACCATATAAGCCATAAACAAAAGTGTCAATAAATCCATCTCAAATTATTTTAGCAATAACACTTCAGGATATGTTTATTTAGAAATTTTTATCATTCCCTGAAATTCGAAGATCAGCGTGTCCCTTAAGCCATATTTTTATAAAATACTCTACCTAATTAACTGTATGAATAAATTATCAATTTTATTTTTTCCATCTTGCATTCCTTCATAGTTAACTTTACATTGTAGTTTCCAACTACATTTTGTTAATCTAACAAGTGGTCCTGAAAACAGTATTAAAATTACATTAACATATAAACAAAAAACTTCTTACATGTCTTATAAAAGGTGGAGGGAGTGCTGTTACAATGCGATCCTTCTCTGCATGAGTCTGCAACATTTTGTACACTGCAGACCGGCTTAGCTGCATCAGTCCTGCAAAACATAACTTCCAATCACTAATTTTCATGTATTTTAAACTATACAATTCATAACAATATCTTCATCCTCTCAGGAATCCAAGAAACATTATTCATTTTAATAATTGGAAAATGGACCTAATATGAAGAGCTACATAAAGTACTGAACACTTCTAATACATTCTTGGGATAAAATGTTGTACTTAGCTACAACCTATTCAATTTATAGCAATACAATATTCCTTTCAGTACAGCACCAAACATGAACAGCCTAAAAAGAATTTTATGACAAAAGAGTGGGACACACAATAAGTATTCAACCAAATGCAAAAATTGCAGAATTACAGGACATGCATTTTCAGTATTTTAAACATACAATTCATACAACTAATGATTTAAGGGTAACTGCACAAAATATAATAAATGGAGAAAAGGATGAATTAATTGTGATACTGTATTACCCATATCAGAAAATGAAAGCAAAAGCCCTAGTTGACCTGATATACAGAGGATTTTCTTAATCCAGTAGAGAATCTGAATATTTTGCTTAAAAGCTGATATCTTTAATGGTGATATACAGTATATATTACATATGAATTTAAAATCAAAAGTTCATACCATAAACAATTCTAACAGGTATATAGCATCATGTGAGAATATGCTAAAAATACTAATATGTACTATACTCCTTAATTATGGGATCTAAAACTCTTAAGGACTGGGGGAAAATACCAGTTTGATCTATCTTTACCACTCGTGCGCTGTATCTCTGCAATTACCCTAATTTAATTCCTTTTCGTATATTCAAGTGTCGTAGAATGACAAAAACTAACCATACATTCAGCAATTAAGTACCTTACCTCTGAGCCACACTCTTTAAGTTCTTAGAATGAAAGTTAGTTAAAAAAAAATTAATAATAAAAGTGTCATCTTAATTTGGTCCTTGGATATAACCAGCTTCATTACACTAAACCTAGATAGCACAGTATACACAGCCCCACCATGCACAACTAAAACTATTGTAATATGCTCAAAAGTTCACAGTGTATAAATTTCATGCATACAGGACTTTAATTTCAAATAAATGCTCATGTGCATAAAAGGGATTTTGACAAAGGAAAAGTCTATTTCTGAGGGAGGCCCTGCGTCACCCGGTGAAATTAGCAATATCTATACCTACAAATTCGTGCTTAATAGGAATTTCACCGGCTGACACAGGGACGAGCTCAGAAAAAGAATATACATAATGCATTTACCTGATGCTACAAAAATAAGAGAAAAAATGATACTAGTCTCACTTTGAAGCCAATATGATAGCTAATTCTTGTTATACGTTAACTGTATCCTCTAAGTACACAGATTGACTACCAGCTTTAATCAATGCATCCAGTCCTACAAAAACTCACATGTATTAAGAGTAACAGCCAGAAGACAAAAGATGTCAGGAAAGTTGAGCCAATTGCTCGAATGGACAAGTCACACACGTTTACAACACTGTAACATACAGTAATAAGTAGTTAGTTTTTAGCCTAAACATGCATTTTGGCTCTTGATAAGGAGTACAAATAAACAAAACATACAATACTTCATAACATGATTACAAAAGATAAAGTTTTTCATATATAAACTTTACGTACCTAATGCCTATTTATCACTACATAAAAATTTTAATCAAGCACATGAACCATCAAGAACACAGTATTTACCGGTATATGCTTTTTCCCCAAACTTTTAAAGTAGGTACTTTATCTCAGCTATATATGGATATGGTAGCCTTTGGTAAATCTAAAAACTTAAAATTAAAAATATGAATACCTGAAAGCACTGAGAGTTGCACTACAGCAGTTCATGACACTTGAACCAG
Organism: Macrobrachium rosenbergii; assembly: GCF_040412425.1. Lineage (NCBI taxonomy): Eukaryota > Metazoa > Arthropoda > Malacostraca > Decapoda > Palaemonidae > Macrobrachium > Macrobrachium rosenbergii. Next base: position 20,577,945 of record NC_089763.1, on the reverse strand, counting down.
CATTTCATGTAAAAGGAATGGGTTAACAGATATTTACAACTAAATCATCCTCCCACTAACATAGGAAATATAGTCATCATCATAAGAGGAGTATGATTCACTTCAAAAATTAACGTTTCAAATACAACCATGCCATCCAAAAAATGTTATATATTTAGACACAGCAGAAAATAAGAGAATAATCACTACAGTGGCAGCTAACTTAACCATCTGCATCAAGCGACTGTCCTCTATCTTAAAATAACAAAAACACAGTTCTTCACAACATTATTAAGACTCTAAGACTAAATGAAAGGGTTTCTCTGACACACGGCAAATACAAATCACATCTTACAGGGAACAGGATACACCAATATTTTAGCCGAAAGATTCATGTTCACCTGCAGCCCTAGGATCCCGAAGGTGACGATGCGGGTCACTGCTCCTACGAAGTGCCATACTCTACTTCACCAATAAAGGTGAAACCAAATCTGCTATTTGTCTTGAATACTGAAACTTGAAGTTTGGAAGTCATGGGAAAAAATCACTAAGGCACAAAGTTAACTACTTTAATTGGTTACTAAGAAAGCAACGAATACCCATTCACTGCACTCCCTATTGCCTGAGATATCCAACATCCTGTATACAATTCCAGGAGATGGTTAAAACTTTATAATAAAGAAATGCACTAAATAAATCTGAAGCCAAATTTTTAAAATTCACTACTGTACAGTACAGGGTATTTCTAAACAGTAAAGGAAATAAATCAGTGGGATAATAAATGTCATGGCTTTTTGCTTATAGTTTACTATACTATTTGCCAGTTTTTAATTTCAAATATAAAACAATGTAGCAGCTGCAAAGGCTATTTGGAATAAAATTCTGTACTGGATAAAGCAAGTTTGAATAAGCTTACATTAACCTTTTTGGGTAGGCTATCCCACAAACCCCAGACTTGGAGACAAAACTTGACTGGAAACCAAAAACTGGTTAAAGAACATGAAGATTAAAATTTCAGCCAGACAATAAATCATGCAATGTAAATTCACATCACAAGGTAATGACAGAATTTATGTACCAGAAATAAAGTATCTGGTGGACTGTATTGACATTACCTATGACAACCCACCCCAACATAATGTAAGCTGAACATGCTTTCTCACCTTTCTATCTATTTGGGGTTTCATCTCGCTGACCCCTACCAACTGTTACGGCAACAACAAGCCCCACAAAACATATTCACCCCTAATGTTTTAAAACAAATTCTGAGAGAGCTTGGCTATGGCTACAGTTACATGATCAAAACCTAACACTGTAAAGCTTTAGTTACATAGGTTATGTGATAAATCTCACACTTGTACAATGATTACCCTTCTAATGGAACAAAAAACCTCTCACTTGTACCATGATTACCCTTATGATGGAACAAAAACCCTCATTACATAATCTGCATAATGTTTTCCTGTTAATGACTTTGAAAACAAAACCATTTGTTATATGGCAGTATGGAAGGACCAATTAATCCAACAAGCAAATGTTAATGTGGTATTGGTGTAACTATGTCTCATTTCATCAGACTCTATACAAGTATTATCTTCATTTTACAAATATACAGTAATGACTAACTTCCAGAAGAAATAAAATACTAATTGACTTGCTAGTAGCCCACCTTTTCACTGCCGCAACCAACAACGTTTCACAGATGTTAATGATAAAAGTTCATTGTAGCACACTAACTTCCTATCAGTGAAGTCATAGGCATTTTGAAAAACAGATAAAGGAAATGCTTAATATTCAGAATTTTGGCAGCCTCCATAATGGACAAAACATTTTCAAAATGGATTGCTCAGAAAATAAGCCTGTAAATTCCATTAAGTTAATAAGCCTGATCTTGCCAAGCCCTAAACAAAATCTTATCAATAACAATGATATATCATTCATGTTTCCCTCTAATTTATCATAATTATGACAGTTACTATCTACAAATGAGGAGAGGCATTTTCAAACATTTTTCTGGCTAAACCAATCACATGATTTTCATGTTTCTTCAGGTAGTTTGTAAGAGTTTCTTAGAAAATTAGCTTGATTTCAATGGAACCACCATATACAGTATAGGCTAATTGATGTCTCTTAACTGTGCATCACTAGCTGATATTTTAAGAATTCTATCAAACATATGTTATAAGATTTCAGTAGTGTCACAAGTGTTGAGATGCCTCTTTTCATTTAAAAGTCATATTCAGAGGAGTACAGGCACTGAAAACAGAGAATAGCCTAGGCTATTCAGGAAGTGACAGAGAATAGCCTAGGCTATTCAGGAAGTGATTTTAAACATGCGATACACTTTTTCTGATGCCATTTGATAAACTTGACACTCATTTCCATCAAAATCTTTGGTTAACTCATTACATGGCCCTTACGTCTAACAACAACAAGGACCCACAGTAAGAAACAACCTTGTCTAACAATAATAAGGGCCCATGGTAAGAAACAACCTTATGTCTAACAACAATAAGGGCCCCCAGTAAGAAACAAGAATACCAGTGTCTTAGGCCTTACAGTCAGGTTAAACTGTCAGGGATCAGGGGCTGGCCACTCCTTTTGGGGATACTGTATTACCAAGGCATGTTACCAAAAACTTCTAATGGGCTATATGACCACCTAGTTAAGGTGATGAGGAGGTTAAGCCACCACTCGAGTCTGGTAGGGCGTGGCATTCTATGATAGGTTAGGTTAATCTTCGTATTCCACTCTGTAATTTAATGGATCCTATGTGAGGTTAGGCTGGAGTCTAGGGGTAGCCAACCTTCCTCCCCTGTCAGTTACAGCATAATGACCCAGGTAAGGTTAAGGTGCACCTAAAACTGAAGACCACTACAGTGGCCTGGTTCAGGCCAGTCGCTTGCCGGAATATTTACCACCTTTTGTTTATAATTTTGTGAATACTTACGCCATTTATTTATATATAATTATCTTCTTTTACTTAAGCTTTTACGTTCATCCAGCCCATTTTGCAATTAAACTAGTAGCCTAATTACCAAACAACAGGGGCGTGGTAGTACTCTTCAGTATTATCAAGGTGCATCCCTGTTTTTCACTAATTTCAGTTTCATCTTTCGAATAATGATGCTCTATGGCCTAGCAAGCTTGGTTAGCCTGGGATATGACTAGCTAGCGTAGGTATTGTTCCCATGGTTACCTTGGAAAGGTAGGCTTAATTAGTGCGAACTAGCCTACAAAATTAGAGGAGTAAAATCTTAAAAGGCAGGCGGAAACCAAAATAATATTAAATTGGTTGGTTACGATACGTACGTAACTTGCCTAACCGCTGTCTACCATAGGCTTACGGAACCCTACACCTGACGAAAGGTAATTAACCTATCCATAAAATAATTTCCGTAAAAATACATCCATTGGCATTTGTTCTGTGGCATAAATTAAAACTATTAACTACCGTAATACTTAAAAATCCTTACGGTCGACAAACTCAAAGAGGCATCGTGGGCAGCGTGTACATCGACGGCTGTTTGACAGGTGCTTGACAGATACCGGCTGTTGTTTGTTTACCAACTAAACTTGGCCAAACATTCCCGACGAAAGATCACCTATTGTAATGTTTTAAATTTTAGATGTATTGAAAAATAGCTTTATAAACGGTATTATTTCTATTTTTCATGTGTTTTAAAGTTGAAAAAATTTATTAGAGTTTATAAAGTAGGATTTATGAAATGGTCCCGGGCTGTGTCTACTCAAAACAACGTGATCCCAGGCTGCCTTTTACATAAACTGCGTCAAGAGCTTCACCCCAAGAGTATGGCTTATAGCATTTCCCGTTGTGTATTAAATCAAGCTTACTTCTTCCATTGGTTATAGTAAAAGATCATAATAACCGATCTTAATACCCCATCAAAAGGATTTTTAGATCAGGTTGCTATTTCCTGGAGATTTGTGGACGCTGTGTTGATGATTCGGGGAAAAATGTTTGAGTAAAAATCATCGTGTAATGTTGCGTCATTGCCTGTTTATTATACGGCGACATGCACTAAAAGAGATTCGTGTTTTAATTTTGAATGTCAGGTTAGCGCACATCATAAGTTTAAATGTTATACACATAAACGATACTGTACAGAGTTTTTCATAAAATAAAAATACAAACCAAAATACGTATGGCTGGATAATAAAACTGAAAGAGAATGTCATGCAACTGGTATACTAAAAGGTACATTAAGAAACTCAATTGTAGGCGGTTACATCACAAACGACAACCGTAGGCGTAATTGCAAGAGGATCCTCCAGAACTAGCTCAACAAAATAATGATATTATATTGAAGGTGGCTACATTCTGCAATAAAAGTCCATGTATGATGCGAGAATGTTTAGGGACCAAAAGAATGCATTATAAATATCCCCGATAAGAAATTTAAAACCTGTAACGGAGTGTGACAACTTGATGGCCAAGGTCTCTAGACCTTATTGATGGCATTCATTACTCCGGGAATGACGCTGCAGAGCGAGTTCACTGACCTCGTGGACACCCAAACCACCGATGTTGGAGATTTCATTTTTTGTTTATTGTTGTTGCTGTTGTCAAATCAAGAAGGACTCATCCCAAAACAGACTCTTACTGTTTTAAGCAGTCTATATCGAAGTTTTTTCTTGATAAGATGATCTTCGTACAGGTATGTACGAAGTCTTGTAATGACATCAGCTTTCCCTCACCAATACGTCGCAAGAAATATAATTTTTCATGCTCGCACAATACCATGGACTGATGATAATGCCGAATACTGAAGTTATCTATAGTTCTGCTTTATCCCATCCTCATGAGCTGACAATATTCAGTGCGAATATGTGGAGAATTAAGAAAATCTTGTTTGGAATGGTTTCCACTAGATTGTCACATCCTCAAGAAACAGATCAGCTTTTTACTGATAAAATATTAGAAAAGCGTTAATGTAACTATAAGAACTCGGTCTATTTGCTTGGCTCTTTAATGAGAACAACAATGAAAGCAGTCTGAAAGTACACAAATATCTGCTAATTTAAGTATGCATTAAAGATATGAAATAATTAACTCGATAGTGTTACTTAATAGATTATAAATGTAGTCACATATAATACATACAAGTTTCTATGTCAATATCAATTACTTACAATAATAATATGCTTTAAACAGGTGTGTGATAAAATTGCCAATATCTAGTTACAAATGGAAGTTTGTTAATAAGGGAACTGACTCCACAACATAGTTATCAGTATAAACAATAAAAGAAAGTAACCGTTCAAGTAGCATTCAAGTAGCATGTAGTAACAATGTTTACATTCAACTTGAATGTAAACAAGAGCTACGAGAATTTACAAGTTACTAGGAATAGGAGCAGAAAACAACAAAGAGGACAATAACGTATTGTCTTTATTATTATTTTTATATCCTAATATCTTGTTATGCTTTACGTCTCTTCGTTTGTTAAAAGAACACGCAATGGTACAACACCTTGTTATGGAAAGTATAAATGAAAAGAATGAGAGTTGTGTATCTTTTAGTAACATTACACCGAGTTTCAGATGACCTGTGGACACGTTTGGGTCCTAGGAGAGGAACCCAAATCTGTTCTGGCAGAAGCTACACTGGTACTACTCTCTATTGTTCTGGGTTATCTTCCTGCTAAAGGAGTTTGTTCTGCCTAAAATGGGATTAGATAACTCATGGTGACTACCAGTCTTTGTAGTGCTTGCCTAGACATGCGTTGGTTTGGAAGGGGAACAATGACAATCAGTCGATCCTCCTTGACACGCACAGTGGCTACCAGTCTCTGGAGTGCTTGCCTAGACATGTGTTGGTTTGGAAGGGGACAATGACAATTAGTCGAGTGACTACCAGTCCTTGCCTGATGCGTTGGTTTGGAAGGGGACAACCCAGTGACTACCAGTACCAGTCTCTGGAGTGCTTGCCTAGATATGCGTTGGTTTGGAAGGGGGACAATGACAATTAGTCGATCTTCCTTGACACACCCAGTGACTACCGGTCTCTGTAGTGCTTGCCTAGACATGCGTTGGTTTGGAAGGGGGACAATGACAATTAGTCGATCTTCCTAGACACACCCAGTGGCCCTATTCAGGACGGCTTCCTGGTTAAAATATTTACAGGTCGAGCTCGAAAGCTTTATGATACTAAGATCAAAAGAACAATTAGGGATTTTTTGTTGTTGTTGTCGTTTTTACTATTGCCATTTGTTACTGAACTTAGTTAATTATGGTTGTTAGGACCTAGTGGATAATTGATAGGTTGATGAATGATTTACACAAACTGACGTGACACTAAGCATTGAAACTGACGGTGGAAATAATCTAGTATCTCTAAAGACCTAAATGAAATTGCAACAAAAACAAAATTATCTCTGAAAACCCCCAAAAACTGATTAAAAGCCTTCAATGAAAAATATACTTTATGGAGAAAATAAGCATCTATAAAAACACGTTAAATCGACATAAGTATTCATTCACTAATATTATTAGGCGATCGCCTACATATAAACCACTGTGACCCAAGGGTGAGGATAAACACAGTTACTATGACTCTAATTTATAGCATCAGTAAGTCACCAACATATCCAAAATGCATTTGCTGACGTAACTATCAAGTACTGAAATTAGGGGGAGATTTCCCTTAGACATTTTTTCCTCCTTAAATGATCTACCGTAACAAGTCTCCCTCTGACTCTTGGAACATGCATTACAGATTTGCTCTTTTGCACTATATTTCATAACATTACTTTTACTTCTTTTGTAAGTGAGGAAAATTAAATCGAATAGCCATATTCTTTTTATTTTGCTAAAAATGAGAACGACAGCACAGGACATGTTACTTGTTCATAACGTCAAAGTTAAGTATATCTTAGTTTCACTGAGCTGATTAACAGCTCTCCTAGAAGCTGCGAAGGATTAGATTTATTTCACGTGGCTAAGAACCAACTGGTTACCAGCAACGGGGACCTACAGCTTATTGTGAATCCGAACCACATCATGACGAAATGAATTTCTATCACCAGAAATGAATTCCTCTAATTCTTCACTGGCCGGTCGGAGAGTCGAACGCTGGGCCAACAGCGTGCTGACCGAAGCTCTACCCACCCCTCAATGAAGAATTTTTGTTCATAACATTTACCGAGGGTATAAAGTATAAAGCATATATGGCAAAAGGATAAATGTAATGTGCAAAATAATCATGAAATTTCCTGAAGAGAGAGAGAGAGAGAGAGAGAGAGAGAGAGAGAGAGAGAAGAGGTTGTGAGAGGGTGGGGTCCTCTTACTATTCCCGAATAGTCGTTTTTAGTTTTCTGTAAAAGAAAACTATTGTGCAGGACTTTGTCTGACCGTCCACACTTTTTCTGTCACACTTTTTCTGTCAGCCCTCAGATCTTCAAAACTTGGAAGCTAGGGGGCTGTAAATTGGTATGTTGATCACCCACCCTCCAAACATCAAGCATATCAAATTGCAGCCCTCTAGCCTCAGTAGGGTTTTTTTTTATTTAAGAATAAAGTTAGCCATAATCGTGCTTCTGGCAACGATATAGGATAGACCACCACCGGGTAGCGGGTAAAGTTTCATGGCCGCGGCTCATGCAAGATAGATCTATTTTCGGTGGCCACCGAAAGATAGAAACTCTATTTTTCGGACACTTCGGCGCATTTTTACTTGTTTCAGAAACGTCGGTTACCGAAGACAGTTGGGATAACTCGTTTTTTCTAGTGATGTTTGCCCTTTGAAGATTTCAGGAGGGTTTTTGGAAATAAAAACATCCGAACTTCTTCTCTTTGTGCTTTGCAGAAAGGTAGATACGTCCTTTAGCTAGGTCAGGTACTTCATTCCTAATCAGCACTTTCAGTCCTTTAGGAGACTTCTAATAAAATCGTAATGAAGTATCGTCTCCATGCCATCTCAGGAGACTCTCCCTGATTATCTGTACCAATAATTAATTTCTCATTTTCAGTTAAGCCTTGCCTCAAGTCTACAGGTTCTTCCACACACACACACACACACACACACACACACACACACACATATATATATATATATATATATATATATATATATATATATATATATATATATATATATATATATATATATCTTTCAAAGGTTACTGTACTGTACATCGGCGTCTTATCCCAAGACCTCTTTACTGCCTTACGACTTCTGAAATCCCCAGAGACGTAATTTTAAAAGCGCACATATATAGGGTCCATTAACATAAGAACCTTTTCTCCTCATAACAGTACGTGACGGGGATCTAGGCTGCCTTTGTGAGAGATAGACTCGACTATCCAAGTTCGCCCATTGCACAGAACAAATGACTTGACTTCCGTAGCGTGAGCGTGTCGTCGGAAGGGCCGCATTTGGCATCACATATCCAAAAATATAAACCAGTTTTTATTACCCTTAATTGGAGACCTTGAAATGATTGAACCATAAACGAGACGCTTCGAAACAGGTAGCGTTGCCCTGGTGACGACAGGTAGCAGCCGGAATAGCCGGATGTACGATCCGAGAGTAAACAGCAAATGTGAACGTCATTCTGGTATACAACGAATGCAAACATCGCCGTGTTTTCGAAGAACTGCGCTTCTCCTGCTGAGGCCAGGGACACTGCATTGTAATGGAGGAGAGAGAGAGAGAGAGAGAGAGAGAGCTAATGCAAAAGTCATTTACGTTTTAGTAAATGGAAAGAATGCTGATTTTTCTTTAGAATCATCAACATATTACGACGTCAAGCAGATGCTGAAAGATCGTAGACTAGTCACGACTTAACTCACTATAATGGCAGATATTACAAACCAGTTGTGTATATAAATAAAGAGAGAGAGAGAGAGAGAGAGAGAGAGAGAGAGAGAGAGAGAGAGAGAGAGAGAGAGAGCTAATGCAAAAGTCATTTACGTTTTAGTAAATGGATAGAATGCTGCTTTTTCTATTGAAACATAGTCTTATAACGACGTCAAGAGGATGCTGAAAGATTGTAGACTAGTCACGACTTAACTCACTATTTTGGTAGATAATATAAACCAGCTGTTTTTGAAATAAACAGAGAGAGAGAGAGAGAGAGAGATATTCGTAACCAGATTCAGAGAGCCACAAATCTGATTCTATCTTTAGGAAATTTAGAACAATTACTAAAATGTCATGGAAAGGGGGGATGCGATAAGATAAAGAAACCTAAGCTCTACTGAAACAGTAGTAGTAGTAGTAGTAGTAGTAGTAGTAGTAGTAGTAGTATTAGTATTAGCAGTAATAATTTAATTAGCTTTAGGCAATTATTAGTTAAGTATTGCTGAAGTTCCTAGTGAACAAATGCAACGGCACGGGAGTGCATATCAATTCCAGGTTAATATCAGCAGATAATAACCTGAGGAAATGTTAGCTTTGGCTGGTATAGTATCAAATTGATTAGTTTTATTTGACATTGGGCTTAAAATGGCAAATTGAACAAGAAAAGAAAATGTAACGAGGTAATACCTCAGCACTGTTCTTTTGTCTCTGTATCTTGGAAAAAAAAAATTAATCTTAAAGGAAAGTAAGAAGAAGAGAAGTATGAGAAACAGATTGTGATCACTTTTATAATTATAAAACAGGTATTTAATATCTTCGTCCTTTCTTGTGATAGCGTGATATGCAACAGGAAAAATAAATTGCTCTCATATTTAGTCTAATAGGATACTGAGCGAGTTGCTTCGAAAACTAGTACAAAATGTTCTAAAACACACACGCACACACACAAATACCAGTTACACTGAAACATTAGTGGCCCCAGAAGACTGGAATTCACTAACTAAATATGGCTGAAAGTCAACATCATGGTAGCTCAAACAAATCAATATCACGGCATCATGAAATGGACTCTCAAGATCTAAATGCTAATACTGACGTACTCTGTGAAAGTACTTAGAGAGAAGAAGAAGAAGAAGAAGAAATAGGAGGAGGAGGAGGAGGAGAAGAAGGAGAAGGAGAAGAAGAAGGAAAAGAAGGTACAAGCAATCAGCTTATTCCTTATTCTGGGAAACGAGAAGCAAATAAAAGTAGGAGAAGCATTACGTCCCTGGTGCAAACGCAGGATCAACATTACATAAAAACAAAGGTACATCCTACTGGGGTCATATGTAGAGTAGGGAGAGGGGTCGATGGAAGCTCAAGGGCGAGTTCAGGATATAAATGAGAGCAGATTGTCCTTGCCATTAGTCGTCCTTCAGTCGCTGGTCCCTGCAGAAGACATCATGGTGAGTTCTTCCAGTGGTTTTTTTGGGAGCAATGCTTCTGTAGTTCCTTGGATACTCGTTGGTAGAGAAAACAAACCTGAAATGATTGTCGATACCATTGATTTTTATCATTGATAAAACTGATTTATGAGTAAGCAGTTAATTACAGTTTTTTGTTCGCTAACTCTCTAAGAGATTTGAGCCGAACATGAGAGATCTTATGGCTGGAGAGTTTCTTATAAGAAAATATATCAAACAAATCTATAATATATCTCTCGAATTATTATTCCAGGCTCAGTCCCGAGTTATTTTGGTTGCTGGTCTCCTGATTGCTGTCGTCAGCATCATGGCTGACGCCTATCCACAGCCCGGCCCCGAACCTGAGGCTGACGCCAAACCTGAGGCCTATGCCCTCCCAGAGGCTTATGCTGACCCTGAACCCGCTGCAGAAGCTGAGCCTGTCCCCTGCGGAGGATGTCACCGTCATCACCACCACGGTGGAGGATCTGCTGGGTTCATAGGTAAGTTTTTTTTTTTTTTTTTTTTTTTTTTAGTATTCCAAGAGGATTCATGTTTTTCTAGGCTTGAGACTTTATTTATAAAGACAGGGGCGAATTGGTCGTGTGCTGCCTAGTCTTCAGATTTGTTAAGGAAGAACCTGAGTTCTGGTTTTGTATGATTATTTTATGAAAATGCCTTTAGTTATCATTGTTTACTTTTTTTTTACTTGTTTCTTTATTAACTTATTCATTTATCTTTTTTTTTTTTCAGCTGGTGGAGGATTCATTGCTGGTGGTTACGGGAGTAAGTGATGTGTTTTCCTTTGATTTCAAAACATTAGATTAGGTGGAAAGTTTTTTGTCATTTCTCAAGTGTCTCTTCTGTAAACTTACGAAAATAATCTAGAATACCTTCAGACATCTGCTAAACACTTATTGTAAAATCTCGGGTGTCTTTTTTTTTTTTTTTTTGTAAAACAATCGAAAAAACCATCAGCCACCCACTAAACATTTTCTATAAAATGTACAGTGCCATGAAACGAAACAATTTATACTTTTGTATCACTAACAGTAGAATCACCACCACTACTTGTAGCCTTCAAAAGCTCCAGTTTCATTACTTAAATAGGACTTTTCTATTATGGAATATCCAGCTGAATTATATAGTTATGAACTAGCTGTTGTATCTGAAGACTGGTCAGGTCAGTATTGTGCGATTAAAGAAATTGATTCTTTAATTTAAAAGATTTCTCTTTAAACGGCATCTCATATATATATATATATATATATATATATATATATATATATATATATATATATATATATATATATATATATATATATATATATATATGTACTGTATATATGTATATGTATGTATGTATGTATGTATATACATGTATATATATCTGTACTGTATATATTTCCTCTGTTTCCGCAGGACACGGCCGATAATATCTCATCAGCTCCTCTACCGCCCCGAAGATTCTAGGGTCTGTTAAGTAAGCAGACATTTTGGCACTGGATTTACTGTACCCGGATTATGCCCTCAGCCCCCTGTCATTTAGAGAAAACCCTCCAGGCGTGACTGAAAGCCTTCAAGTCTTAACTTATCTCCAAGTCTTGTTTTGTTCCATGTAATCATGATTTCGTAAGACTTTCATGAACTGAATTCGAGAATAAACTTGTTTTTATAAATGCAGGGTTTATGATATTCCAAGTCCTCTTTTACATACATACATACATACAAATGAAGAGGTGTGCACAGAGTATCCTTTGCTATATTCAACGCCTGTACTGAAAATCAGTAGGAAAAGGTACTTATAAAAAATCACCTGTACCTATTACACAATACTTAACTTCCTTAGCTAAGGGTGTGGGTTTAGAGAAAGTCTATAAGTACAAAGATAAAAAAAAGTGAGTAAGGCAGAAGATTTTCATTACCAAGTTAGTACTTCTAGTTTACTTTGATTATCTTTAAAGAACATCAAAGGAAAGGAACAGAAAAGTCGAACAAAGGCAGACGGAAAGAGAAAAGCAAGAAGATGAATCAGTCTAATTTGTTTGCGTTCCTCTGAAATCTCTTGCACGATGGATGTTTGACTTTATTCTTCAACCTCTAACCTAAGGAAATGAAAGAAGGCTATTTTCTACCAGTGTCTTTTTTTCCTTTCTTTCTTTCTTCCCTCGACGATGAGTCACCACGTAGCTGATTAGTGTTACTTGTGGTGCTGCGACAGATACCGTAAAAAGGCATTAATCTCGGTAAAAGGAAAAGGAATTGTAATATATATATTTGTATATATATATATATATATATATATATATATATATATATATATATATATATAATATATAATTTACACAGATTCAGGGTTACTATAATTATATACATATAGACAATTATGTACATATATATACATACATACATACATACATACATACATACATACATACATACATACATACATACATACATATATATATGTATGTATGTATATATATATATATATATATATATATAATATATATATATATATATATATATATATATATATATATATATATATATATATATATATATATATATATATATATATATATATATATATATATATATATATATATTCATAAATGTATACACGGATTCCTTTTCCTGTAAAGAAAAATTCAAATGTAAAGAAAATTGAATAATGCAATGGTTAATCATTCTGACGAAAAATAATCAAGGAATTGGTTAGTCACTACTTTACGGTTTGCATAACCTTCCCATATCAGAGTCATTTGAATATTAAGAATTAAGATTTTTATTACATTATAAAATCTGTTCCAGTCTCATATCCATCGCTAAGGAAGTACTTAGTTAAGTATTGCCTATAGGCAACAGTTTTTTTACATAAGTACCTGTCCTGTCGATTGTCAATACAGGCATTGATTAAGGAAGAGGCCATTCAGTACACACATCTTCATATGCATGCATGTATGTATATACAGCATGTATGTATAAAAAAAATCCTGGGTTTCTGGTTTCGATAAACATCTCCTCTTATGCACGCACGTATGCATGCAAATATGTATTTTTGTATGCATGAATATATTACAAAAGTCTTGATCTTCATTCGTTTGTATGTATGCATCTACGTATATGAGAAAGCTATAAAATGAAACACCTTCAACCATATGATCTTTCTTTAAAGAACTTAGGCTCTCGATAGCCCCTTGTGCGTAGGCCTATTGCACCTCCAAAGAATCATCTTCCTCTCCAAGGACTTTTGCATCCTGAAGGCGCCCTTGAACTTCCCGCTCTTCGTAGCACGTTCGTCAAAGCGGAGGTCCTCCTATGAGTGACGTCACGTAACGGAGGACCTTGTCTCTACTTCGGTGTATGACCACTTTATAAAGCTAGACACCTCTGGCACAGACCCCAACCTCGTCCTTACCTGAACGAGTAAAAAATGCGCCGAAGTTTCTTCGGCGCAATCGAGTTATCTGTACAGCATATAACGTTGAATGAAACTCTCAGCCACGGTTCATGAAACTCTCAGCCGCGGCCCATGAGACTTTCAGCCACGGCCAGGTGGTGGCTGTGTTGTTGGCACCTATAGCGGTGCCAGATGCACAATCATGTCTAACTTTAACCTTAAATAAAACAAAAACGACTGAGGCTAGAGGGCTGCAATTTGGTATGTTTGATGATTGAAGGGTTGATGATCAACGTACCAATTTGCAGCCCTCTATCCTCAGTAGTTTTTAAGATCTGTGGGAGGACATAAAAAGTGCGGACAGAAAAAGTGCGGACGGACAAACAGCCATCTCAATAGTTTTCTTTTACAGAAAACTATAAATCGTTGCTTGGGAGCTTGCAACAGGCCTTTGGTGTCTGGAGTGAGTGACAGTGGGTCACAATATCGCCTGAGACGCCAAGACAGGGAGGAGAACCTGCTGAAGTTTCTGGAGGCACCCAAAATACTACACATTTCTGTCTGTCTGTATGTCTCCGTTTTATTACATCTTTCTCCATGAATTCATCTGCATATTCAGATCGAATGATTGAAAAATATCAAATAACGTTACAGAATGTGCTGTTCCCTTCTGTCTGTATGTCTTCGTTTTTTTTTTTTTTACATCGTTCTCTATAATCTTGTCATCATGCTCAGGTCACGTGATTGAAAAATATCAAATAACGTTGTAGAATGTGCGGTTCGCTTTCTGTTTCTGTGTCCTCGTTTTATTATATCATTCTCTATAACCTTATCTGCATGTTCAGATCACGTGATTTAATACTATCAAATAACGTTACAGAATCTGCAGTTTGTACGTTAAGATATCTTAGAATCTCAGCATGTTTACAGAGGCGATTTTCCACATGCATGCGTACACACACATACAAACACAGTACATAGGTGTACTTTTATTTGCTAGGTCCAGTGATCATTACGACTGCATGAAACAGAGAGGACATCGTTGCTTAGGAGAGTGTTATGTTCATTATTTTACGAAGGATGTATATTGTAAGACTACTGAACAAGTCATAGGAATTGTGCTTGTTTGATGCAAAATATTGCACATTTTAGAGAACAATATGCACCAAAATATATCATTTCGAACATATTGCGCATACATTAATGTATATATGTATATATATGTATGTATATGTATATATATATATATATATATATATATATATATATATATATATATATATATATATATATATATATATATATATATTTTATAGTGTGCTCACTAATGATTCTGAGGATAATTTTCCAGCCTCAAACATAACAGTGTGTAAATTCAGTAAAGATTATATGGAAGGATTATTAAAAAAATAAAATGAGATTTTACGGCAAATTCATTTTGATGTAAACATAAATTCATACTTAGAAAAAACTTACATTTCAGATATAATGAACTTTTTCAAGATTGCATTCAAGGGATTTGAATGACTCAGTCTTTGCCATCAGGCAAAGGAACAAACAAAAACGAGAAAATGAAAGAATGAACAGCCCTGTTCCTCTGGACCAAATTTAAACTATAAAATCAAATTATTAAGAGATCTTCCAATCCTGTTTCTCTATTCGCCAGCTACTGGATGTGTTTGTTAAAGCTGTTCTGAGATCATGCTTAACCATAGTAACCTGGAAATATAAGAAATTGATACATTTCAAATGTTCAAACAAATATCAGATGAAAGAAACTCATATGCTGTTTGTCTCATCAGCAATGGAATTTTAGTAACGAGCCTGACTAAATTTTTGGTAAGATTTTTAGGTTATGAATAGATACAATATAAATAAATATTGCATAAATAACATTCCTTATGGTAATCATTTTAGAATATGGGGAAGCTAATAACCAAAAAATTAGCATAATTACTGTTTGACTTTGTTTAGAATAATTTATTTTTTGGCAAGCTTTAAAGCACAAAGCTTTTAACAGACGATGAAAAATGAAAATAGTTCCATTTTCATTGTATAATCTAATGATTTGGGTCATGTAAGGGCATGGGTTTTCCTTTCCTTCGGCCTCCACAGTTAGATTTAGAGAATTCCTTTAAATTT
Organism: Macrobrachium rosenbergii; assembly: GCF_040412425.1. NCBI lineage: Eukaryota > Metazoa > Arthropoda > Malacostraca > Decapoda > Palaemonidae > Macrobrachium > Macrobrachium rosenbergii. The sequence continues at coordinate 20,562,155 of NC_089763.1, read as the reverse complement.
TAAAGTTTAAAATCAAACTATAACATTAAACGAAGTCTCTACTTACCTCCCCTTCTGTATCCGCCGATAACTCCACCACCGGCTGTAGAAAAATAAAGATAATAAGCAAGTTAACTCTTATTAGAGGACTGATTACCACACACACACACATAGACATATACTGTATATGTGTCTGTATGTATGTATGTATAAATATATATATATAAATATATATATATATATATATATATATATATATATATATATATATATTTATATATACATACAGTATATATATATATATATATATATATATATATATATATATATATATATATATACATATATATATATACATATCTATAAATATATATACATATTATATATATATATACATATTTATAAATATATATACATATATTATATATATATATATGTATATGTATATATATACCTATACAGTAAGCACATACTCTTTCACGCACTGTCTCTAATACGAAATACACGCCTTCATATTCTCAAGCACAACGTTCAGCTAAACCAGCACACAGTAACAATTAAACTTAAAATATCGAACTTGAATCATTAACTCTGAAATATACAGATAAATACGTATGAATATGTATAAATAATAATATATATATAAATAAGCAAAGCGAAACTGACCTATGAAACCACCGCTGGAATACCCTCCACGGTGGCATCCCCAACAGGGAACAGCTACCGCCTCAGGGTAAGCGTATGCCTCTGGGTAGGCGTAGGCATAGGCCTCCGGGTATGGCTGGGGGTAGGCCTCTGCCATGGCACTGCCGAGTGCCACCAAGAGGAGAACAGCCAAGATGGAGCGCGTCTGGGACTGAAAGAAAGAAAATATATTGTTGTCTTAAGTAAGTTTTTTTATTATGATTTTTTTTTTATGATCGTTTTCTTTTGTCATTTAGTGGGAATGTGTGTTTCATGTTTTAGGAAAATTAGATTGCTTCGGGGAGATTGTTTTAGTTTTGATTTAGTCGGAAACATTCTGGGTTATGTGTCTGGGGAACGCATTTAATCTAAGACCAAGTTTTTTATTGTCATTTCGTGTAAGTTAAGTTAAGTTAAGTTAAGTATACCTTAGTTTTACCGGACCACTGAGCTGATTCACAGCTCTCCTAGGGCTGGCCCGAAGGATTAGACTTATTTTACGTGGCTAAGGACCAATTGGTTACTTAGCAACGGGACCTACAGCTTATTGTGGAATCCGAACCACATAAGTACAACAACATTTGGACAGAATGATTCTCCGTTTTACTTAAAATATCTATGCAATGTTTCAAGAAAATTGATTGACTATTTAGCTCGCAGTGTTTTGTAAATGTTTTGCCCGTTGGCGTTTGAAACTCCCTACATTAATTTCCAGCTTGTCAGTTAATTAACTGATCGGTTTTATAAATCTGTGTTCTTTCCAGTTTATTTGTCAATTCGTGAGGGGTTATTATCTGATTTTTACATTAGTGCATAATAATTGTAATAAGATTATTTCATGTTGAAAAACTTTCGTTATACGAAAATAATGTTGATGCAAAACCAAAGTAATTATAAATAACTTTGTTTGAACTCTATCACTGTAACTATCATGAATGATCCCTATCGTTACTGTCTTCAAGTAATTGAGTAATTCTGTCATTCAAGAAGAGAAGCAACAGAGAAATGTGTCATCCTAAAAGGCCAAACATGTAACACTTCTGTATCAAACAGCTGTTGGGAAATCTAGAGTTTATGTGCTTTTTAGCTCATGTATGTAGCTCTTTTACTTTAAATTTGCATAAACAGCAAACATTGAGTAATACACGCACACATATGTGTTTGTGTGGATATATATATATATATATATATATATATATATATATATATATATATATATATATATATATATATATACTGTATATGTGTGTGTCTATGTTTGAGATGATTATGTTTTTACCTAATTATATACTTGCAGTATTCAGTATTTTACACACAGGTAGTACCTAAACTTTAAAAAATGAGAAAAAAATAGAAAAATAAAACTCAAATAAAGCGGCACTGTGCTGGAAGAGCTTTTCAGTAATCAAAGCTTTTCCGGAGCCTAAAGAGAAGATCAAGTGGAAAATACACCTGGCAAAGGAATCCCTAAACAGCCCACTTACCATGATGGCTTCTTCTACTGTAGCGAGGAACGTCGAACAAGGACAACTAAGTGCTCTCACCTCTAGGACTCTTTTTTATACCCTGAGACTGCCCTTGAACTTCACCTTTGCCAGAGGAACGTCCTTCACTGGCCATTCCTACCATCCTTCGTCACGTTAATCAAACAGACGTCACTCGTCCGAGATTTTCGTACTACACGTCAAGAGCGAGATCGAGGGCGAATTAGAAGACGATTTTCCTGCTCGTATTTTATGTTTTTCTTGTTCATTTGTAAGTCGAAGGAAGGCCATTTACTGTGGGAAATTAAGAAAACAAAATAGTTATGCGAGCTCTATTTATGTACATCAGTTTATACATGTTTGTGGAATAGAGCGCGATTATTTTTATGCTTTTTCCTTTTTATTTATATGCACGAGGAAGGCCATTTACTTGTGGGTAATTAAGAAAACAAAATAGGTATACGTGCTCTATGTATGGGCATCAGTTTACACATGTCTGTGGCATAGAACGCGGTTGTTTTTCTTCATGCTTTTTCCTTTTCATTTATATGCACGAGGAAGGCCAATTACTGTGGGGAATTAAGTAAACAAAACATTTATACAAGCTCTATTTATGTACTTCATTTTATACATGTCTGTGGAATAGAACGCGAGTTTTATTTATACTTTTTCCTCTTCAATCACATGTACAAGGAAGTCCATTTACGTGTGAGTACAAAATAAATATACAAGGTCTATGTGTGTACATCATTTTATACTTGTTTGTGGAATAGTTGACTCTCTTTAGTTCTCTCGGGAAATCCTGGGAAAGGTGACTGATGACGGTGGTCGTAAAAATCTTCGAAAAAGGTAATATTTGTAGATGATCTTTCACTGTATTCAAGAGGGTGGTATGCTTCGTCATCAGCCCTTTTCCTACTAGATGTTGCGTAACCCTTAAGTCTTTATTTAAAGGCAAACTAAATTGATCTTTGTGGGAATAAAAGCACGTTAAAACGAAGAAGAAGAAGTGTCAGGTTGAAGAGTATAGCATCTATATTGGAGTGTGCTTGTATGGATCCGCTTAATTATTTGCATCTTATGATTATTTAGACAAAAGTGAATATGTCAACCGAGTGGTGTTCAACAGTAGACTTTCTGTGGTGTGCATCTGTGATCGGTTTAGATATTCAGGCCCCTACAGTAAGTATTAACTGCTGTTGTGAGGCTTCAAGAAAAGTCAGAAGTGAAAGACTGATTCTTTATTATGTTTTTGTTGTTTCAGATTTAGCTGGCCTTGTGCCAGCACGAGCTCTTACTCCTAGAGTAGCCCATAACTCTATGTTGATGAGTCTGTGCGATGGATAGGTTACATGAAAACTTCATTTTGATGCATGGAAGTGATTTTGGTGGGGATGATTTCGAAATGAAAAGATTTAACAGACAAGGTTGCAACCTTTTTGAACCCTAAGGTACCCATCAGATGAGGACAAAAGTATGATAGCAGTAAGTGTTGGCTAGTGGGAGAGGCCAACAGATGGGGAAAAAGAAGAATTTGAGCAGTAGGTGTTTATAAGAATAAAGAATTAGGACCGGACAAGGAATATGGCTTTAGATCATCACGAGCTAGCATACTAGCTATCTGTGCCTACTACTCAAATTCTTCGTTTTCTCCATCTGATGGCCTCTCCCACTAGCCAACACTCACTGCTATCATACTTTTGTCCTCATCTGATGGGTACCTTAGGGTTCAAAAAGGTTGCAACCTTGCCTGTTAAATCTTTTCGCTTCAAAATCGCCCCCACCAAAATCACTTTCATGCATCAAAATAGTGCGACCCGAGGGCCCCCTCTGCGTCCATACAGGATTTGCGTTTTCTAGCAAGCATAAAGATACGTACAAAATTTGTTACATGACACATAAAAGGTAGATATACATATCGGCAGAAAGGCCGTACAATGATGCATAAGATGAGTTACACAAAGAATCTGAAATAAAGACAGGTAAAATACATGACGTGATTAATGTACATCTGAAAAGGAGAAACACAAGGAGAGAGAGGCGCGATTTGTCGCCCGTACAAATACTTTAAGAAATTTTTGATTTTTTGGCCAGGAGCAACAGTAATCTTCCTTTCTTTTGCACATGGACCCACGTTATATATATATATATATATATATATATATATATATATATATATATATATATATATATATATACACACACATAAAAGCATATTTATATATGTAATTTGTAATAATGCCCTCATAACTTCTCGAATTCTTCAAGCTTTTTGGATACGCTTGTCACGACAAAGCCTTAGATCCAAAATGCCTAAGCATGTCGTATAAAGTGACCAGAATATAATATATATATATATATATATATATATATATATATATATATATATATATATATATATATATATATATGTATAGATTTTAAAGAAATTAATACACTGTTATAAATATAGCAGACTCATTTTTTCCTCTTACAAAACAAATGATCCAATAAAAGACTTTATGAAGGTCAGTGTATCAGCCCACCCATGATTTCTGCTTTCTCATCTTAGATACTTCAGCAAAGGATGGAAATACTTCTATTCTGACTGAATATTATTTATATTTTATGATGTTTGTCAATGCTTCAATAAATAATGCTTCGTTTGCACTGCTTTGTGTCTGAAGTTGTTATGCAGTTTTAAAAATATGAAATATTTTGTTCTATTTTGGAAGGGCCAGGGCCGCTTGGATGAGACGCCATGAGACGGGAGGGTGTGGAGATGAGTGGAGATTTGTGGAAGTGAAGGAACAAGAACGACACGACACTATCGTAGCACGGAGATGAAGACGGTGATGATGGAAAGATATGATTAAACGATGCGATGGTGATTTTAATTTTATATCCAAGAAAATTTCAAGTTGTAAATAACTTTATGAGTGGTATTACAGTTGCTACAGTTAAACTTGAAATTTTCTGTTATTCTGAGTATAAAAAGCCCTGTTTTTATTTTTCTGTAAAAGAAAACTATTGTGCCGATTTCGTCTGTCCGTCCGCACTTTATTCTTTCAGCATTTTTTTCTCTCTGCACTTTTTCTGTCCGCCCGCAGATATTCAAAACTACTGAGGCTAGAGGGCTGCAAATTGGTATGTTGATCATCCACCCTCCAACCATCAAACATGCGAAATTGCAGCCCTCTAGCCTCAGTAGTTTTTATTTCATTTAAGGTGAAAGTTAGCCATAATCGTGCTTCTGGCAACAATATAGGATATGCCACCACCGGCCCGTGGTTAAAGTTTCATGGGCCGCGACTCATATAGCGTTTTACCGAGAACACCGAAAGATAGATCTATTTTCGGTAGCCTTGATTATATGCTGTAGCGGCTGTACAGAAACCTCGACAGCGCCGAAGAAACTTCGGCGCATTTTTTACTTGTTAATATAGGAAACTATACATTGAAGATATTAGTGTACGTCAGAATAATTAAAAACGATTTTATAAGAGCCAACAATATCTATAAAAAGATTAATTTCCTTCACCAAGGCCACAGGTGAGCTGCTTTATCAGTCATATCATTCAACAAAGACCATAAAGTGGTGTTTATACGGGTTGAACTTAGTTACGTTACGAAGTTGCACTGAACCCTACCAAGCACTGCTTGTCAATCGGTTGAGCTATTAATAAAAGTCCTCTGGGCATAGCATCTCTCTCTCTCTCTCTCTCTCTCTCTCTCTCTCTCTCTATATATATATATATATATATATATATATATATATATATATATGTGTGTATGTATATATATATATATATATATATATATATATATATATATATATAAACATGTATACACACACACATATATATATATATAAATAAATATATATATATATATATATATATATATATATATATATATATATATATATATATTTAATATACACTTTTACACTTCTTTCACTTTGCACTGTACCCATAAGAAGCTGATATTAAAAGCATGAAAACGCTGGGTACTTTCATTAATCCGTTCGCGCTCTTGTGTATATATATATATACACACACACACATATATACATATATATATATATATATATATATATATATATATATATATATGTATACACATATTGCATATATATACATGCATTATCAAATATAAACTCTTTTCCCCTAGATTGATTTAGTTGCATGAAATGGCGTCACATAATATATTATGCAAAGAGCGTATAAGAATCTATCTTGAAATCTGTCTCGTGGCTGACGAAAATCCCCTGAATAATAATAATAAAAAAAATTATTTGTCGGAAGCGGTATAGTCGTGAATATAAAACCAGTCTTTTATGAATTTCATGGGCGTCATCATTACTTCATAAAATTGATAAAAATATGACTAGCTTGCATCGCACGTTTGATTTTTCTTATGTCAATCGATCGAATAAAAGAATCTGCGTTTGCTTGACGTATACGGAATGCATTAAACAGACCAGAATCAATAGACATCATCGTTATGGCGCGGCTTATGAAACGTACATACTGAATTGGGGGTTTCCCGGGCTTTCCTCTTTCGGCCATCCTTTCAAGACGCCATCTTTAAAAGAGAATTCCAACGTTCGTCAAAAAAAAACCACTTCATCTTTTTCACCAGAAGCTCTAAATACGTTCGCGCATTTCGTTTATTATTCTTTTGTGCCATTTGTTATTATTCTATTCGAAGCTTGTTTGCCCGGGCATGTACTCGCTCGAATGGCGGGCCATTCTCTTCGACGGGTAGATCAACAGCGAGGAGAATGATGGGGCAAATCCTCTGAAAATGCAAAAGGATTCGTGTAAATAAGAGGAATCCCGTGACGCAGAACGCCACCTTTATTGCCCTCTCAAAAAGGTTAAGGACCTGTCTCGTCGGTTTGGGGGAGGGAATATACGAGGTAGGACGAGAGAGGACGAGGGTGGAGGCAGGCGAGGTTCTTCAGGATATAAAACGGAACGGGAGAAAGTCGGGAGTCCAGTTTGTCCCTCGTCGCTTGTCCCAGGAAATCTACAAGATGGTGAGTTTCAATCAAATCTCTTCGCGTTCGAAGCTTCTTCTCTGCTTTGTAATTTGGAAAGTACTCTTGACATACTTCACCTCAAACAACCATTATTTTTGCACGCTGGAGTAACATCAAAGTGGGGCTTGCTCGTTGCGGTAACGTCACAGAACAAGCATCACTGAGTAACATCACAGAACCAGAAACACTGAGAAACATCACAGAATCGGAGACACTGAGTAACATTACAGAACCACCAACACTGAGTAACATCACAGAACAAGCATCACTGAGTAACATCAAAGAAGCACCAACACTGAGTAACATTACAGAACCACCTACACTGAGTAACATCACAGAACAAGCATCACTAAGTAACATCACAGAACCAGAAACACTGAGTAACATCACAGAACCAACAACACTAAGCAACATCACAGAACCAGAAACACTGAGCAACATCTCAGAACCAGCAACACTGAGAAACATCGCAGAACCAGATACACTGAGTAACATCACAGAACAAGCAAGGATGAGGAACTTCAGTGATGTATCCTGTACTGGCTAATTGGTCTGATGTTTGGCGGAAAGCTGCTAAGAGGTGCTACGAAATATGTTCTTGTAACAATGACCTTAGAGCCCGTGTTGGCATAATGCCATCTTGGTCTAGCAGCAAAGACTTCGCCGGGTTCAAAAATCACAGTCATTTGTCACTCAGAAATCTTATGTGTACGTTTGCGTTAAAATCTTTTTGCTGATCTTTACGTTGACTTAAACTGTGCATCTTGCTATGAATATTTTCATATGGTAAGATAGACGAAATAACGTGTTTTGTACCGGCAAAGTTATGTTTGATTAGAGTAGAAAAATTTTTTTTTTTTAATAAATTCACAGAAAAAGAACGGACCGGAGAAAATTATTTCCCCAGAAAAGGAAAAAAAATCTGGAATCTTCTAAACTCATGAAATTCTGAGAGAGAGAGAGAGAGAGAGAGAGAGAGAGAGAGAGAGAGAGAGAGAGAGAGAGAGAGATAAAATACATTCTTCATAAGAACAAAGAAATAGTCTTTTTCTGAACATGTATATCGCTCACATTTCACAAATCTGTTATGTTCATTTTCGTTTAACTAAACGGCGTTCATATGGATCTTGGTCAATTTTTTTTTTTTTTTTTTTTTTTGTGAAAGATGAACGAAAGAATGTTGCTTATTCTCTTCATCCCCGAGAACGCCTCTTTAGAATGTCTGTCTCTTAAGATCTCTGATGCAACGAATTTTCTTAAGTATGTGTGAAGAGATTGTAATGTAAAATGTAAATTCTAATGTACTTTATGTACTTTATATTCTTATAATATATACTAAACCTTCGACGGTGGGAAGCAGAGAACTACAACTGCAATGCATTACTGCCCTAAAACAATTCAACTTGTATTTTAATATTTTACTGACATTTTTATATATATCTATCATTTTTATTTATTTATCTGCTTTTCTAATAACTGATCTTTCTGTATTTCCCATTACCTTCTGTTATTTCTTTCGAATGAACACCATAATGTTCTTTGGAAGCCTGATTTTCAGGTCAGTGGCCCCAGTGGTGGGCTTGTCCAATATGAATAGGTTTCGTCTTCTGAATAATAATGATAATAATAATAATAATAATAATAATAATAATAATAATAATAATAATAATATAATAATAATAATAGAAAATGACGCTTATTGCTTTTTTCCTTATCGGTTATGCTGTTTTTTTTAATGGCCTTCGGGGAGCTATGCATTAGCTAAAGGATGAAGGATAAAATCGAGGTAATCGAAGCAAGAATATGACGAATATAAAGAATATTAAATAACATCCTTTGAATAATAATAATAATAATAATAATAATAATAATAATAATAATAATAATAATAATAATAATAATAATAATAATAATACAGATTGGCGCTTATTGCTTTTTTTTTCAGTTTTTACCCAGTTTTTTTTTATTTTTAATGGCCTTCGGGGAGCTATGCAAATTAGTCAAAGAGTGAAGACTAAAATCGAGGCAATGAAAGCAAGAATATGACGAACATAAAGAATCAAAAGAAAATTCAATAACATTCTTTCCCAGGCTCGTGCACTGATGCTTCTCGGTGTCCTGGTGACCATCGCTTGCGCAACGTCATTCGCCTACCCAATGGCGGACGCCTATCCCGACCCGGAGGCCTACCCTGGCCCGGTAGCCGCGGCCTACGCCGAGCCAGTTGCTGTGGCCTATCCCGAGGCGGGTCCTGAGCCCTGCTGGGGATGTCGCCGGGGATTCGGAGGGTACTCCAGCGGGGGATTCTTGGGTGAGTTCCTTCAGCGGTCTGTTGGTGTCAGGTTCAGCTGAAGCGAGATTTGTTTAGTTTTAAGAAAGGAAGTTATGAATTATTTCATATTTTTGATGATTATATTCTTATTTGCTGACTCGAAATAATGTTCTTTCTGTTAAGAGAAAGATCTTTAAGCAGATGATAAAATTATTTAATATTTTCGATAATTATATTCTTATTTGCTGACTCAAAATAACATTATTTCTTTTAAGAGAAAGATCCTTAAGCAGATGATAAAATTATTTAATATTTTCGATAATTATATTCTTATTTGCTGACTCAAAATAACATTCTTTCTTTTAAGAGAAAGATCTTTAAGCAGATGATAAAATTATTTAATATTTTCGATAATTATATTCTTATTTTCTGACTCAAAATAACATTCTTTCTGTTAAGAGAAAGATCTTTAAGCAGATGATAAAATTATTTAATATTTTCGATAATTATATTCTTATTTTCTGAGTCAAAATAGCATTCTTTCTTTTAAGAGAAAGATCTTTAAGCAGATGATAAAATTATTTAATATTTTCGATAATTATATTCTTATTTTCTGACTCAAAGTAACATTCTTTCTTTTAAGTGAAAGATCTTTAAGCAGGTGATAAAATTATTTAATATTTTCGATAATTATATTCTTATTTGCTGACTCAAAATAACATTATTTCTTTTAAGAGAAAGATCCTTAAGCAGATGATAAAATTATCTAATATTTTCGATAATTATATTCTTATTTTCTGACTCAAAATAACATTCTTTCTTTTAAGAGAAAGATCTTTAAGCAAACGATAATCTGATAACATAAGATAAGTCAAACTCTACCCACTTACTCTGCAACTAAGGCACTTTAAGACCCCTAAACCATTTTATTTTTTTATTTCCACTTCTTTCTCATTATAATTTTTTCTCTTCATCCCATTCTGCAGCCATGTTTCATTGCCAGACCTCATATGAATCTACACCAAATTGCTAATGTTGCTTTTTATTTTTTTTAATAGCCGGTGGTTTCATTGGCGGTTACCGACGAAGAGGTAAGTAGCTATAGCTTTGATTTAACCGTATAGAATTAAATATTCAGGCATGCATTGACAAGTTTATATCACGCATAAATGAATAAGGTACATTACGATTTATTCCGCCAGTGCGCATTTGAACGAATGGATTGTAAGGATGGTCGGAAAATTGAGCGAGATTACAACCTTGAAGCATTAGTTTTTTTTAAACATTTGAACTGTTGCATTGAACATATGTTCATACATGATTTATTTCTCCTGTTGATTAAGCGTTAAATAGAATTCCCACTTTTCCCAGAACTGCAGTAAATATCGAATTTCACTAAAAAAATATACAGGGGTCTTTTTATATATAGCTAATAGGTTTTTTTGTAGAATTTTTAAGGATAAGTAAGTTTAAGGAGGAATTTTGTATAAAATAACCATACAAAGGTTTCCTGCATTATTAAGTTTATCCTGTCATGAGTTAACCTAAGAATAAATAATTATATATATACATATACACATATATATATATATGTATTGTATATATAAATATATATACAGTATGTATATGTATATTATATATATATATATATATATATATATATATATATATGTAAATATATATATATATATATATATATATATATATATATATATA
>NC_089763.1:20543494-20545994 GCF_040412425.1 Macrobrachium rosenbergii | reverse complement strand
ACAGCCATCTGCCTTGACTAAATCTATGAACAGAAGTGTGCAAAGCCAAAAGGAAATAAAGAAATCACTCTTTTGAGTCTGGGAACTTTGCAGCAAGAGTCGGTTGATCCTGAGCAGTCACTGGGTGAGGAGAGGTTTAGCCGTACCATCCTAAAAAAGAAAAAAAGAAAAAAAATGTTTTATTGACGTAAGCGAAGAATTTCTTCAGAGGAACATCTTACTTTATTTAGGAGCAAAGAAATGTTGTCATATAGCCTTTTCGCAAAATAAAAAGAATAAAGTTTTCTTCAAATGATATTTTGGAATTCAGTGCTAAAAAAGTAGCACAATAAAGGTAAGTAGATCAAAGAAGTGTATTATTATTATTATTATTATTATTATTATTATTATTATTATTATTATTATTATTATTATTATTATTATTATTCAAAAGATGAACCCTATTCATATGGACCAAGCCCGCATGGGCCATCAACTTGAAATTCAAGCTTCCAAAGAATGTGATGGTGCTCATTAGGAAGAAATAAGAAGGTTAAATATTCAACAAGGTCCTAAGAAAAAAAGAGAGGAAAAAACAGATAAATTCAATATGAATATTTTTTACTTAATGGATGAAAAATGGAAATTATATTCATTCAATTGGAGGCCTATTTCTGCGCCTATTACTTCTCCTAATTTTAGGATGCAGAGTTTTGTTGCCAAATCTTCAACTGTTCACAAGATTTTATAATTAAAAACAGAGAAAACTTAATGAAATCTATCAGTGACGTTCATTTACTATTCATTGATCAACTTTCCTTCTCAGGTTTGATATTTTATCTAACTGAGTGAAAATGCCTCATGGTTCTGAATATTTTAATGTAGCGATTTCAAGAAAAATTGATCAGCGTTGTTTGTTATAGGGACATGAAATTTGGATCAAATTAGGAATTTTCAAGACTCATGCTTATTACACAGCAACCGCAACGTCAAAATGGCTGCTGATAAAAAAAACAAATAAAAAATGCTAAGAAGTTTCTTCGCCGCAATCTAGTTTTCTGTACAGCCGCTACAGCGTATAATCAAGGCCACCGAAAATAGATCTATCTTTCGGTGGTCTCGGTATAATGCTGTATGAGCTGCGGCCCATGAAACTTTAACGACCCTGTGGTGGCCTATCATATATCGTTGACAGAAGCACGATTATGGCTAACTTTAACCTTTAATAAAAATAAAAACTACTGAGGCTAGAGGGCTGCAATTTGGTATGTTTGATTACTGGAGGGAGGATGATCAACGTAAGAATTTGCAGCCCTCTAGCCTTTGGTAGTTTTTAAGATCTGAGGGAGGACAGAAAAAGTGCGGACAGAAAAAAGTGGCCATAGAATAAAGTGCGGACGAACAGACAAAGCCGGCAACAATAGTTTTCTTTTACAGAAAAGCTAAAAATAAACAGATGAATAGGTAAATAGGTAAATGCATAAACAAGGCAAAGTATTCAGAGCCAATGGAATAAAAAAAAATCTAGAACTAATTTATCATAAATTAAAAGATCGAAGTCTTACCTCTTCGTCGGTAACCGCCAATGAATCCCCCACCTGTTAGATAACAAGAGGATGAAATTATTATTCTTTAATACATTTTAAATTTAGCTAGATTCTAATCAACAGTCATTATCGATGCGGTCTCCTCTGCATAATAAACTTGCACTTGTATAAACTCTGCCTTATATTATCAAGCGTCTCCCATGTAGGGTACTGCTGCCTACGGCAAGCCAACGCGGAAAACTGTAGGCAGTATTATAGGAGCTTTGCACTGTCCTTCCTGATCTCAGGTGCGTTTCTATCTGAATTTCATATGTTAATCGTTTCAAGAGGTCTGTTTACACTGGTTTTTTCTTGTTTGACAAATGTCGTCTGCAGCCATATGTAAACACACATACACAAACACGCACACACATACACACACACACACACACACATATATATATATATATATATATATATATATAATATATATATATTTATGTATATATATATATATGTGTGTGTATATATACATATTATATATATATATATATATATATATATATATATATAATATATATATATATATATATATATATATATATATATATATATATATATATATATATATATATATATATATATATATATATATATATATATATATATATATATATATATATATATATATTCAGTACACACACATTGAGGTTTATGCATTAGTACAAACAACAATATCTCCGTGTTCCTTTCATTCGATGTAAGCGTAGATAAACATGTGTATAAATGCATAAAACATATCAGGAAAAAATCATTCAAATAATTATTAAAGAAAAATATTTTTTCACGATTATAAATAAATTAATAATTACCAAAAAATTCCAGTAAATTCAAATAACCATAAAACATATTTTTTTTGTAATCATAAATAATTATAAAGAAATACCAATAAATTCATACCTATGAATCCACCGCTGGAATAACCACCGCCTCCA
>NC_089763.1:20528494-20538494 GCF_040412425.1 Macrobrachium rosenbergii | reverse complement strand
AGAATACAAATAAAAAATGAGAGAGAGAGAGAGAGAGAGAGAGAGAGAGAGAGAGAGAGAGAGAGAGAGAGAGCGAGAGAGATGTTACATTTCCATCACTTTTCAAAACAATAATCAAACAATGTGCAGGGAAGTATAAAAAGAGAAAACAGCTTAGGAATTAGGAGGAATAAACATACATAAACCTATTCATGCTTATATATATATATATATATATATATATATATATATATATATATATATATGTATATATATATATATATATATATATATATATATATATATATACATACACATATGTTAAGAATACCTGTTACTTACCTCCATGGTGGCTCCCTCCTCCGGCTACAATTCCGGCTCCAGCAACAGCTCCACCTGCGTTATTGATAAATACTGATAGAATTGCTTGACGGATGTCCTTAATACTAATTGCAAATACAAAAAAATGCACAAGTACACACATACAAAAGCAAACATTATATATATATATATATATATATATATATATATATATATTTATATATATATATATATACATACACATAAATATGAATATCTATCTATCTACAAATCTGTATATATATGTATATATATATATATATATATATATATATATATATATATATATATACATACGGTATATATAATTATAATCATAAAACCATACTCGTCTTTGTAGACGACTAATTCCCTCATATTATTCGATCAGAATCCTTACGTCCTACGTACAGTAACCGAAATCCTTCTCACCTCTATGATGTCCTGGGCCTCCTCCGCCCCCAATCACTACTCCGGCGGCAATGCCTCCTGAGGATGGCGTAGGTGGAAATAGGCAATTAGGCAAAGATGGTTGCAAGGGCAGATAGGATTCAAGAACAATGAAAACAGAGTTATGGTGCCTAATATCTTAGCACCACTGACTGATGGATTCAAAGAAATTTAACAAAGAAACATATGAACGTGTATACGGTATATCTATATATATATATATATATATATATATATATATATATATATATTTATATATGCATATATGTATGCATATTAATAAATATGTATACATATATATATATATATATATATATATATATATATTTATATATGCATATGTATGTATGCATACACAAATATGTATGTGTGTGTGTTGTACATACATATATATATATATGTATATATGTATATATATATATACATATATACACATATTCGTTGTACTGGTAACACAAAAATTCACATTTTATTATTCCAAAATCTTCAATAAGAACAGAAAGACCACCCTTATTTGCTTGAAATACAATAGATATAGGGCAATTGGGTACTTGCTTAAAATACTGTGTATGTATGTATATATATATATATATATTATATATATATATATATATATATATATATATATATATATATATATATATATTTATTTATACACATAAATTTTTATTGCCATATGTATAATCTATAATATATATATATATATATATATATATATATATATATATATATATATATATATATATACATTGTATATATATATATATATATATATATATATATATATATATATATATATATATATATATATATACATACATATACATATACATATACAGTACATACAAAATGTTTATTGTTAAAGTGTTGGATTACAAAAAATAAAAACATCCGTACCTTTATTTGTGTGTACTTACGTTTGTGCACGTGTCTGGGTGTGTTTGTAGGCCAAACATACAGAATAAGAAAATAGTCGAGTTGAAATTTCAACTTACCACTGCTGCCTTGTTCATGGTGACGATGGTGCTGATGATGGTGATGAGGAATTGGCTCAGCATTGACAATGGCTAAGGAAGCCACAAATGTCGTGAAGAAAATCACAGCCACGAACAAACGCTTTTGGGGATTGGAAGAGTACATGGTATTAATGTGATATTGCCATCAACAACTCACAGATGATGTTTGTAACTTCAGTAAGATGAGATATTCTCAAAATATTACTTTGGAGGATTGGAAAAATACATATTATATTAATGTGATATTACCACCAACAACTCACATATGAAATTGTAACTTCCGTAAGATGAGAAATCTTTGGAATATCACTTTGGAGGATTGGTAAAGTACATATGATATTAATATGATATTGCCATCAACAACTCACAAATAATGTTTGTAACTTTGAACGGATGAGAAATTCCGAGAATATCACTTTGGAAAAGGATATTAATTGATAAAAGTAACATAAGTATTAATGTGACAAAATATTTATTAACAAACATTATTGATGAATTTCAGCAAGATGAGAAATGCTAAGAATATCACTTTGGAGGATTGGTAAAGCATATATGATATTATTTTTTGATATTGCCATCAGTGTCACATTGATGAATTTTTAACTTCAGTAAGATGAGAGGTTCTGAGAATATCACTTTGGAGGATTGGAAAAGCTCATGCGATACTAATATGATATTACCATCAACAACTTACAGATGTTTGTAATTTTAAGAGGATGAGAAATTCTGAGAATCTCACATTAGAGGATTGGAAAAATACATATATTAGTGTGATATTGCCATCAACAATTCATAGGTAATGTATGTGACTTCAACAAGATGAGAAATTCTGTGAGAATATCACTTTGAAGGATTGGAAAAATATATATTATATTAATGTGATATTGCCATCAAAACCACAAATGAATTTGTAACT
Source organism: Macrobrachium rosenbergii (assembly GCF_040412425.1). NCBI lineage: Eukaryota > Metazoa > Arthropoda > Malacostraca > Decapoda > Palaemonidae > Macrobrachium > Macrobrachium rosenbergii. Next base: position 20,535,794 of record NC_089763.1, on the reverse strand, counting down.
TCAGTAAGATGAGAAATTCTCAAAATATCACTTACAGAGACTGAGGATGAGGTTATGAGTCAGTCTCGAAAGAAATGTTAAAAATATTCATGGGGACAGGCACATAGATTTCTGGCAGATTTGGAGAATAGTTACTTGGCAGTCAGAGAAGCTTTCAGAGAATATTAACAGAAACTGATAAATTAATTCCTAGGACAAACTTGAAGACTCCAAATGGACTAATGAATAAGTTGGTCGTGATTCTCTGGACCAACAAGGAGGAACGTTTTTGGAATCTTTCTTTGTAGTTGACAAAATTTTATACTATTTATTTATGGATGTTATTCATTTTGAATGCTTAATAATAATAATAATGATCATGATGATGATTATACCACTGTACCCTTTCACTTGTACCTTGGTCCTTACGAGAAGAAAAGGCGCACATGTTCACGCAAATATATATTTAGTGTATAATTTTTACTGTTTTTACTATCTAGAAGTTGGAAAGGATCATATTTTCCTATCAATTACGAAATTTGTCCCAAATTTACATCATTGTGGTTCAGTATAATTATTCACATGGTGGTATTCTATACATGAGAGTTAAACTGTCCCGTAAATCTAAGAATTATAATGGTTTCCGCTCGGGCTTGTATGAAAAAAAAGTAGCATTTAGAAATTGAATGTTTTGGATTTCATCCCGGATAAACGGACGAAAAAGTTGAAGTGAATAGCAATGGATAAACCACCTGTAGGAGAGCTCAATGAATTTAGATTGAAAAAAGTTCCATACTCAGTTTCGCCTAAAAGTTTGTGCCACCAAAATCGGGGTGAGATTTTGAATATGGCTCCGATTCGCAGTCCTTAGGTATCCTTATAAAATATGTTCTAAAAAGGATTGTAGTTGCAGCTAATTCGATTTTTTGGTATCTGAAAGTAATTATGTTTGGAATCTCAGCCCTGGGCTCCTACAATTAATAGATTTCGTTTTGGAAATTAGAAATCTCAGCCCTAAATTGCACCTAATTTTAGCCAGTGATTAGAATTGAAAGCAACGATATTAAATTCATAATAGCCATCCAGTAAAACGGAATTCAAAAGATTAGCAGTAGGAATTAATTATTATAATGTCTAAATTGCACCTAAACGGTTAAATGAAAATCAGAACGTTACGTTTAACACGATAATTCCGGCCATTTTGCGTCCAGTAAAACGGAAATTAGAAACTTCTGCAAAGATTAGCAGTAGGAATTAACTGTTATAATGTCTAAATTGCACCTAATTTTAGCCAGTGATTAGGATTGAAAAGCAACGATATTAATTTACGTTTAACACCATAATTAAGGCCATTTTGCTTGTTGCCGTCCAGTAAAAACGGAAATTAGAAACTTCTGCAAAGATTAGCAGTAGGAATTAACTGTTATAATGTCTAAATTGCACCTAATTTTAGCCAGTGGTTAGAATTGAAAATCAGCGATATTACGTTATGTTTAACACGATAATTCCGGCCATTTTGCTTGTTGCCGTCCAGTAAAAACGGAAATTAGAAATAAAAGATAATTATAACTTTACCTTAGCCAGTGATTAGAAGAGCAACGATATTAAAGCCTTCATTTTCTGTTGTCTTTACAGTGGAGTTATAATGTCTAAACATCTTCCAGTGGTTAGAATTGAAAATCAGCGATATTACGTTACGCACGCGCATTTTCATGTTCTTTGAAATAAAAAGATAATTATTTTTATGTCTTCACAAGCAAGATGGCGCTTCCTTTTTTCTTAAGCAAGATGGCGCTCTAGGCCATCTCAACTGTTTACCATTTCAGTTTGCTTTCCTCTCTTTGCTCTTACAGTACCTTGGCCCGTCTATTTCCGAGATTTCTTCCCTAAACACACATCGAAAGTTGAAATTCTCGGAGGTGAGGGGGATGGACGACGCCGGTTTTGCCATTTTGTTTACAGTTACTTCGAAAATGGCGTCAGGTATCGGTCTATCGTGGTTGAATCCAGGAAAACGTTCGGGGCACTTCCCTGCTGCCAGTTTTCCTGCTTTTGTTTGCATGTAAGTACCAAGAGAAATGGCCTCATTCGTCTTTTCTGTGGATGGCCTTTGTTAAAAGGTTCTGATGCCTTAATGTGTATACGTAATCTTCCTCAGGGCCCGTATCTTGCAAAGTTCATAATATCCCGGCTCGTCTATGTAGTGAGCTATGTACTTTGTGTTTGGTTGGCTATGTTGATCACGGCCATGTTAGAAAAGCGTTATGGGGTAGCAACTTCACCCTACAAAGGCTTATTGAAAACGGGAAATTTAACACCCTCTGTATCCACCCAATTTAAGGGGAAAGTTGTTAGTTATATATATAAAATATATATATATGTATATATATCTAAATATAAAATATAAATGTATATATAAATTATATATATATGTATATATATATGCAACTCGCAAATTAATTTGATTCCCACGCAAGCTATCGGAATATTTGGTACTGCCAATAATCACAAGCAATTCACGAAAAAGTAAGAAAATAGATTAATGAAAAAAATAAAGGAATAAGGCGTAAATCCAAAAAGTAAAGAGGAAAAATAAAGATGATTCTGGTTTTGGATGCAACATTTACTGTGACTTTTTTTAGAATAACTGAATTAGAGGCTGAATTATTATTATTATTATTATTATTATTATTATTATTATTATTATTATTATTATTATTATTATTATTATTATTATTATTGAGAAATTCACAGTCTCGTGAAGAACGGTTTGTGTAATAAAAATCCAGAATATATATAGTAAACTGTTATTTACTTAGTAATACAGTTTACTATATAATTGTGAGTTTTTATTACACAAACATTATTATTATTATTATTATTATTATTATTATTATTATTATTATTATTATTATTATTATTATTATTATTATTATTATTATTATTACCACAAGGTTAAAATGTTTGAAAGCAGGTATAATCATCTGTATTTTCCTTTTACCACTGGTCTTATAAATTTAGGATTTGCTGATTATATTATCTTAATATTTCATATTTTTCAGTTGTGCACTTGATGTATTTTTTGTACTTATGTTCAGCCTTTATTTTTCCCACTGATATTTACTTTGCTATCAAATACATTTATTTTCTTTTCTAACATTTCATTATATCACTTTCTCCTTTGGTTTTTTTTCTTAATTCACCTGTCTCTTATTCAGTGGTTACTTATATTTATAATTTGTCATGTATACCCATAGTGGTAAATGTAGTATCTGAATGTTATATACATATTTCAGTAATGTTTTATAATATAGATATATATAATATTATATATATACATATATATATATATATATTATATATATATGTATATATATATATATATATATATATATATATACATATATATATGTATATATATATATATATATATATATATATATATATATATATATATATATATATATATATATATATATATATAGACACACAGATACACATGTACAGGATATATACAGTATATATATACATACATAAATATTATATATATACATATACATATACATATACATATACATATAGTATATCTATTGTCATTACGACAGTAAATACGTAAATACGCACAGACGAATGAAGTCGTATAAAGTACTAACAATGAAAGTACGGTGATGTAAGTAAAATACACAAAGCTAAAAAAAAAAAAAAATTCCAGTAATGAGACTGCAAATCCAGGAGCAGACTGGAAATCCCTGGAAAACCCACGTCAGCTTCGCTGTTGTCTTTGGTTCTCAAGAGACGCCCATTCTCTACGGGGAAACCACCTCCTTCAGCTCTCTCTCTTCTCTTGTTTGTTCGAGAGAAATATTGACTTTTAAAGGGCAGCGTACTCATGCAGAGGTGAATACTGCAGGTTCTTCTTTCCTTCCTATGTCTTTCTTCTTCTTCTTCTTCTTCTTCTTCTTCTTCTTCTTCTTCTTTTGTGGGGTGGGTGGAGGGGTGGCTTTTAACGGTTCGCGTTTCAGCTACTGTAGTTGCATAATGAGCGAGTACTTGCTACCGATTTTGAGTTAGAATTGTGGCGTCATAGACTTTGGGATTTTCCCCATAAGCGATTCTAGTTGATGTATTGTTTCTCAGTTGTAGAATAGAACAGAATATAGAATTTCGGCCAAAGGCCAAGCGCTGAGACTTATGAGATCATTCAGCGCTGAAACGGAAACTGACAGCAGGATGGTTTGAAAGGTGTAAACAGGAGGAAAACCTCTCATTTGCCCTATGAAACAACTGTTAAGAGAGGTTGGAAAGTCAGACGGAAGAAAGAGAATATAAACGGAAGTACAATAAAAGGAATGAAAGCGGTTTATCTCAGTAATGACTTTGGTAAGTTTATAATTTATGTAATGGTAATGACGATATGTATACTGTTTCTCAGTTACGGCGTTTTAAAATCAATTTTGGTTGACGCATTGTTTCTCAGTTATGACTTCAGTAAGTTTAAGATTTATATATGAAAGTAATGACCAGATGTACGGTTTCTCAGTTATGGCGTTATAGAGTTCATATATATATATATATATATATATATATATATATATATATATATATATATATATATATATATATATATATATATATATATATATATATATTTTTTTTTCTTTTAAGCAATGACGGCTATACGTCTTTTCCAAGTTATGACATCAAAAGTCTTACGAATTAAAAAAAAAAATTAATGGAAGACATGATACAATTGTTCATCATAAGTGTTTGCCTGCTCAGAATATAAAACATTTGCCATATTTAGTATACTTATGTACGTAAATAAGTACATAAATATAAGTATAATATGTACATAAGTACATTAGTATAAGTTTAAGAACTCCAATTTTTGTACTCTTGACTTTCATATCCCATTCAAAACAATGCGGTATGTAATATAATATGGTTTTCAATGTAATATTTTTCTGTATTGTTTATGACCTTATAATGCTGAATATTAAGTGTAAGCGTAACCTTCTTTACAATCTTTCCATATTAAATTTAGGTTAAACGCTCAAAGAATTGCTCAGAAAAAAAATAACAATTGCACCGAGGTTTCTTCGGTGCAATCGAGTTCTCTGTACAGCCGCTACAGAATATAATCAAGGCCACCGAAAATAGATCTATCTTTCGTTGGTCTCGGTATAATGCTGTATGAGTCGCGGCCCATGGAACTTTAACCACGGCCCGTTGGTGGCCTATTCTACATCGTTGCCAGAAGCACGATCATGGCTAACTTTAACCTTAAATAAAATGCAATCTACTGAGGCTAGAGGGCTTCAATTTGGTATGTTTGATGATTGGAGGGTGGATGATCAACATACCAATTTACAGCCCTTTAGCCTCAGTAGTTTTTAAGATCTGAGGGCGGACAGAAAAAGTGAGGACAGAAAAAAGCGCGGACGGAAAAAAAGTGTGGGCAGAATAAATTGCGGACGGACAGACAAAGCCGGCACAATAGTTTTCTTTTACAGAAAACTTGAACATCCAAATACGATAAACATGCCAAAACAATTGGCGCGACATTCATCGAGTGTTTTGACCCTCATAACTTTCAGAATTTAATAGTTGTATTTATTTATTTATTTATTTATTTATTTATTTATTTATTTATTTATTTATTTAATTATTTATTTATTTATTATTTATATAGCTCAAGATCAGTCAGCTACGCTTCCTCTGGTTCAGGCGAACAGAGATTAACGAAATGAATCCTATGAGGGATTTTATTTATAATACAAACACAAAAATTAGCTGCTCTCTTGTTCAGTTCTCCAAAGGAAATGCCTCTTCGAGGTTACTGAGGCGATCTCATTTTTTTTTCGTTTAGTGTTCTTTCATTTTTCATAATAGAATAGAATATAAAATTTAGGCCAAAGGCCAAGTACTTGGATCTATGAGGTCAAATTGACAGTAAAATGCCTTGAAAGGTGTAACAGGAGGAAAACCTTGCTGTTGCACTATGAATCAATTGTTAGGAGAAGGTGGGAAGTAAGATGGAGTTAAGTATACCTTAGTTTTACCAGACCACTGAGCTGATTAACAGCTCTCCTAGGGCTGGCCCGAAGGATTAGACTTATTTTACGTGGCTAAGAACCAATTGGTTACTTAGCAACGGGACCTACAGCTTATTGTGGAATCCGAACCACATTATAGCAAGGAATGAATTTCTATCACCAGAAATAAATTCCTCTAACTCTTTCAGCCGGCCGGGGTGAACTCCAGCCCATCGAATGACAGTCTGAAGCTCAACCGACTCGGCCAACAAAGGGCTAGTAAGATGGAGGAAAGAGAATATGAACAGGAGTACAGTAAAAGGGACGAAAGGGTTTGCAGCTGGATGCCGAAGGGACGCTGAAAAGAACCTCAAGTGATGCCTACATTGCACCGCATGAGGTGCACTGACGGCGCTACGCCCTAAGGTGTCTTTTTTCATAACGATTATGACAATATGATTTTGCCTCAAAGACATTTCTCGTGAGGAAAGATGTCTGATTTTTATTATTTTTCTCTTATTTTTTTTTTTTTTGCTTTTGAAGTGTTTATCTTATTTCAATAATAATATATATTTTATATGTACATGGCAATTTTTTTTTATTAAATTGGCTGCGCAGGCCTTTTAATATCTCTTTTGTACCAACTTCAGTGGAAGTTCCAAGTTTCGAATAGAAAGGAACACTGATGGGGGCTTCCCCTAAGGCAGGTCTTGAATACACAGTTTCTGATGAGCTGGAGCTCTGAATAGTCTTTTTCGTTTGAGCTGCAACTCCTTTGTGTGACTACATGATTTTCTACAGAAACAGGACTTCCATACCCAGAGCATTTCTTCTACTGTTAATCCTGCCGCAGCAAAATCTTCATCAGAAACTATATCAGGATTAAATGGTCATATGTTGCTCTGCTCTGAAACTATTGTAAGACTTATCAATGGAGGTTGTTTTTGCTGAATACCACCGCAAGTATTCCTACTGATTCGCCTTTCTGAGCTTGTGACTGTACATGGGTGTGCTTCTCTATTATAGGCATTCTTCAAAGATCTGAAATAAGAAATATATATAGAGGTTGCATTTTGTGTGTGCAATGAAGTGGTAAAGTTATCATAATTTCAATTTCTTGTACAAAAGCTATAGCAGCTAAGGTTTTGTGCCTATGATGTCCATCTGGTATTGCAATGTGTTTGACTTGCAGGGAAGGCCTAACATTTGAAACGAGAGATGAAGCCATTTTAAGAAACAATTAGCGTCTGACCATCCACTAGCTGTGCACTGGGCAATGAATCCAG
>NC_089763.1:20508494-20523494 GCF_040412425.1 Macrobrachium rosenbergii | reverse complement strand
CAGATTTGAGAAAAAAAGTATTTATCCAGTTTTTGAAATTTAACACCTGTATAGTTTATCGATATATATATATATATATATATATATATATATATATATATATATATATATATATATATATATATATATGTGTGTGTGTGTGTGTGTGTGTGTGTATACACAAATAACACCTGTATTATTCAACACTTGTACAGTTAACACTCTGTATAGTTTATTGATATATATATATATATATATATATATATATATATATATATATATATATATATATATATATATATGTATATACATATACACACATAACACCTGTATTGTTTAACACCTGTACAGTTAACACCTGTATAGTTTATCGATATTAGCTTGTTTTATAAGACACCTTAATAAATTTTAAATGTTACACAAATAATCTTAAAAGCCAAAGAGAGTGATGCATATATTAGCAAATATTTTCTGGGATGCGATCGCTAGCCCCATGCCCTTCCCTTCAGTATATATATTCAAGGGGCTTATGTACCGGTTGTGTCTGAGATTTCGTGAAGGTCACACATCTAAGTACTGATCATACCCACCGTTATTCAATTTATCTGACAGCGAATACATTATGTATACAAACAAAGCTGTACTTATACTATATATATATATATATATATATATATATATATATATATATATATATATATATATATATATATATATATATATATATATATATATATACATATATTATGTATTATATATATATGAATATTATATATACATTATATATATATATAATGTATATATAATAATAATATATAATAATAAAATGGCTGTTGAATTACTGTGATTTTAGACTTTTAATTTCTACCCTTTTTGACAACAAACATTTTCTATTTGTATCTCTGTATTTCAAGATTTTTTTGCGTGTTTAGGTTATTATGTCTTGTAGTATGTAATTGTTTTTTTTTTACTTTATAACTTCATTAATTTTAAATGCAACATATATGCTATTATGGATTACCCGAGACGGAGGACTGTAAATCCCCGAAATTAGTCACAACTAATAAAGATGTTCTTCATTCAAGCCCTGGTTTTAATATTTATTATTATTAATATATATATATATATATATATATATATATATATATACATATATATATATATATATATATATATATATATATATATATATATATATATATATATATATAGGATAAACACAGCTTTGCTCATATACATAATGTGTTCTAAACTGTACCTAAGTTGAATAACGGTGGATCTGATCAGTACTTAGGTATGTGACCTTCACGAAACCTCAGACACACCCCTGAATATATGTACTGTAGGGAAGGGCATGGGGTTAGCGATCGCATCCCAGAAAATATTTGCTAATATATGTGATCACTCTCTTTGGCTTTTAAGATTATTTGTGTAACATTTAAAATTTATTAAACTGTCTTATGAAACAAGTTAATATCGATAAACTATACAGGTGTTAAACTATGCAGGTGTTAAAGAATGCAGATGTTAAACTATACAGGTGTTAAATATATATGCATATGTATTTATATACATATACAGTATATATGTGTGTATATATATATATATATATATATATATATATATATATATATATATATATATATATATATATATATATATATATATATATATATATATATATATATACATATACATATTCTTTCACGCACAAATTCCTCTTTTGTTAATTCCATCACTGCAAATCCCTCACTAACCTTGTCCTGGTTAATGGATGAACTTGTTTAAAACCTATTTCAATCCGAGATATACTTTCCAAATCGATTATTTCGGCAAAATCATGAAAAAATCGATCCTTCGTGTTTGTCTTCGTGACACGTCAACACTGGACATCAGGATTTCTCTCACGTTCACTGACGGATCCTTTGTAAATACCATTGTTAAGTTCATGATTTTCGTTTGTCTATCAACTTTTAGTGAAAAGATTTAAAAATACCTTTATCACGCACATGACGTCACATGTGGCAGTCTTTAGTCTTTTTTCAATCTTTTTCTCTCAATAAGAACCAACACCAATTTTCACTGTCTTATAGCGGTTAGTGGTAACATTTCGTCACTCAGTTCATGAAGAGCAAAAGAGTATTCTTTTTCCTCTACATTTGGTAATGTTTAACAGACTATTCACCTGATCATTCATTTTATCTTAAAAATACATTTTCTCAACCTTGAGCCAATTTGTTGCAGGTAACTGATATTCCCATTATGGAAAACAGCAGTACTTTTTAGTTTTCTATAAAAGAAAACTAACGAGACGGCTATTTGTCTGTCCGTCAGCACTTTTTCTGTCCGCCCTCAGATCTTAAAACTACTGAGGCTAGAGGGCTGCAAATTGGAATGTTGATCATCCACTCTCCAATCATCAAACATACTAAATTGCAGCCATCTAGCCTCGGTAGGTTTTATTTCATTTAAGGTTAAAGTTAGCCATGATCGTGAGTCTGTCACCGCTGTAGGTGCCAACAATACAGGCCACCACCGGGCCTTGGCTGAAAGTTTCATGGGCCGCAGCTGAGGGTTTCATATGGGCTGTGGCTGAGAGTTTCGTACAGCATTATACACTGTAAAGAAAACTCGATTGCGCCGAAGAAACTTCGAGGCATTTTTTTTACTTATCTTTTTTTCTAGAAATTGCAATACATGATCATACATTTAATAAGAAACGGTTCCTTTTATCACAGCCTTTCGCAGAGCAGGAACAACAACAGACGCTGTTTCATGGGAAACAACAATACTTATTAAATCTGCTTACCATGGCAACAACAGATCACCATTTTATAGGGGACAATAATACTTATTTACTTACTGTCATTTCTCCATTTACAATAGTTCCCCAGCTTCATAGGAAGCTGGCGATCTGTTAATGATAGAGTAATAACAAAAGATAAGTAGGTATTGTTGATTCAATTAAAATGGTGCTCTGTTAACGCCAAGGTGAATATATCAAATGACCGTTGTTGTCTCCCATGAAATAGGCATTGTTGTTGTTCCTACAATGCTGTTCCTCTTCGGTGAAAGGCTGGGATGAAAGGCATTATACCATATAAACTGTATAACCATAAGTTGCAATTACTTGAGAAAAGATAACAGAAAAATTGTTTCAAAGTGGGAATGCTCAATTACCTGCAACTAATTAGCTCAGGGTTGAGAAAATAGTGTTGTTTCATCGTATGTCTAGAATAGGATGGAGTATAGAATTTAGGCCAAAGGGCAAGTTCTGGGACCTATGAGTATCGTATCTCTAGACATGATTTATCTTTCATTTTGGCGAGAAACAATACTCTGTTTTTCTTTTACTTTTCCAGAATAGAATAGAATAGAATAGAATATAGAATGTAGACCAAAGGCCAAGCGCTGGGACCTATGAGGTCATTCAGCGCTGAGAGAGAAATTGACAGTAAGCAGGTCTGAAAGGTGTAACAGCAGGAAAACCTGGCAGTTGCACCATAAAAAAATTGTTAGGAGAGTGTGGAAAGTCAGATGGAAGAAAGAGAATATGAACGGAGGTACAGTAAAAGGAATGAAAGAGGTTGCAGCTAGGGGCCTAAGGAAGGCATTAACGGGGCCCCCCCCCACAACCCCTTTGCCTGGAAAACTTGAAAACTTAAAAAAAAAGGAAAAAAAAAGGGACAACCAGTTCGTCAAAACAGGGACGATTTGGCGAGAAACAATACTCGGTATTTTCTTGTACCTTTTCCAGCAGATCCTTCACCTCGCGACCGCCCTTCTGCTCCTGACGGGCGCCCACGCCGCCGCCATATCGGTAGCCGACGCCTTCGCGGTCCCGGAGCCTTGTCATCACGGATGTCATCACCACGGGCATCACCACCATCACCATCACGGTCATCATCACCACGGGCATCACCACGGTGGTTTTGGGGGATATGGCGGTGGTGGATACATAAGTAAGTTATGTGTTCTATGTAATCGTTCAATAAGCCTTTAAAGGGAGTTTTATCACTGCTTGTAATATTTGAAGAAAATCTTTATCTCACTTCCATTTGTCCAGAAACTGTAGTTAATCTGTGCTATTATTATTATTATTATTATTATTATTATTATTATTATTATTATTATTATTATTATTATTATTATTATTATTATTATTATTATTATTTAAAGAAAATACTTATTTAATTTTCTGGCGTCCAGAATTTCAGTTATTCAGCGTTATTATTATTATTATTATTATTATTATTATTATTATTATTATTATTATTATTATTATTTAAAGATAATATTTATCTAATATTGTAGCGTCCAGACACCCACTTATTCCGTGCTGTTATTATTATTATTATTATTATTATTATTATTATTATTATTATTATTATTATTATTATTATCATCTAAAGACAGTATTTATCTAATTTTCTAGCGTCCAAACACTCCACTTATTCTGTGCTATTATTATTATTATTATTATTATTATTATTATTATTATTATTATTATTATTATTTAAAGAAAATATTTATTTAATTTTCTATGTCCAAAAACTTCAGTTATTCAACGTTATTATTATTATTATTATTATTATTATTATTATTATTATTATTATTATTATTATTATTATTATTATTATTATTATTAAAAATAAAAATTATCTCAATTTCTACCGTCCAGAAACTTCAGTTATTCTGTAACATTATTATTATTATTATTATTATTATTATTATTATTATTATTATTATTATTATTATTATTATTTTGATAATGACGGTAAATATCCACAGACTACATCACTGATGCTTCTATCTCACTTCTAATTGGTTATCGTAGTTAAACTGTAAACTCTGACTGGTGGTGCGCAGCGCGTGCTTCCGCCAATCACGAGTAGCTTCCTTGATATCGGCTGCGGATATTTACCGTCAGCTCTAAAAAAACAGTAGAAACTTGCTGACGATAATGACAATTTAGAGTATTTTTATCACAAGTTCCCTTCTCAGATAATGTATTTAAGTATAAATGAAAAGCCTATGGCTACCTGTATCTATTCTGCCGAAGAATTATTCAGATAGAAAACACTCTTCTATTTGTAAATAAAATAAATGAAGAAATCTCTTGTATATACATTTTTAATATTTTCTTTCAGTTGGTGGTGCTGTTGGCGGATATGGAGGATATGGAGGTAATAAGATATTATTCCTCTGGTTTTCATGTTGATGGTCTTATTTTCTTTTATTATTTCCAGCTGAATGGAAATATCGGTGAATGTTCTTCCCTGACCTCTTTTCTTTCTTTTCTATAGTTTATCTTATTTTCTGGTACTCAGCAAATCAAATCAGTTAATTAAAGCACTCTTTATTCTTCCAATCTGTAGACTAATAATATATATATATATATATATATATATATATATATATATATATATATATATATATATATATATGTATTATATACACGATATATATATACATATATATATATATATATATATATATATATATATATATATATATATATATATATATATATATATATATCAGTATATATATTCAGTATATGTATATATGTATATATATATGTATATATATATATATATATATGTACATATGTATGTATGTATATTATACGATTGTACCCAAAAGTTTAATGCTAAGAAATATCCAATCCTTTCCTGATAAGTAGATATGCTAATACTTGTAAAGATTAAATGTCAATGAAAATTGTATTTTTGACTTTTTTTTTTTCTTTCAGGTTATTATGGGTGATGTCATGTCTGAAGAACGCTTCAGATGTCTCTGAAAAATTTTTGTGTTATTTATAAAAAAAGAGATGAGATAGATAAAAAATAAAAAAAATCAAACATGGTTCTTCTTAAAACTAATGAAAATATTATCGCAAGAAATTGCCTTACGAAAACAATAAACGGTGTAATATTTACAATCGGTTTTAATAAATCTAAAAATACCGATCCTTGTTTCATTCTTGTCATAAAAAGTAAGGGCAGAGAGAGCAGAGAGAGAGAGAGAGAGAGAGAGAGGAGAGAGAGAGGGGGGGCTGGTTGTTGTTTCACAGCTGACCCAATAATTGAATTTAGTGTCATGGAAAAGTATTTTCGAAAAGATTACTTACTGGAGAAATAACAGAAAATGTGTGTGTGTGTGTGTGTGTGTGTGTGTGAGAGAGAGAGAGAGAGAGAGAGAGAGGGAAGAGAGAGAGAGAGGGGGTGTTTGTTGCTTCACAGCTGACCCAATAATTGAATTTAGTGTCATGGAAAATATTTTCGAAAAGATTACTTACATCGAGAAGAAATGTGTGAGAGAGTGAGAGAGAGAGAGAGAGAGAGAGAGAGAGAGAGAGAGAGAGAGAGAGAGAGAGAGTTTCATAGTAGATTCAGGGAATTTAGTGTCATGGAAAAATATTTTCACAAAGGTCACTTACTTGAGAAGAAATAATGAGAAAGAGAGAGAGAGAGAGAGAGAGAGAGAGAGAGAGAGAGAGAGAGAGAGAGAGAGAGAGTTTCATAGTAGATTCAGTGAATTTAGTGTCATGAAGCATATTTTTAAAGATTATTTACTGAGAGAAGTAATAAATGGCAGAGAAGAGAGAGAGAGAGAGAGAGAGAGAGAGAGAGAGAGAGAGAGAGAGAGAGAAGAAGAGAAGAAGAAGGGTGGTTACAGGCATGAATTTTTCTCTGAATCATGTCACTGAAACTCATTTTCCGAAAAGATTCTGAAGAAGATGAATCACTGCAAAATCTTTTAGAGAGAGAGAGGAGAGAGATCAACCAAGGAGAAACTTAAAAAGCAGAATCAGTGAATCCAGTATCTGGAACCGTAAATTGAAAAGATTCACCAAGTGAAAGGAAGGTCAGCAGGTCAGAGGAGATTCAAGATAAAAGACTGAGAGACAGAGAGAGAGAACTGAGTCAGCGAGGAGAAGAAGAAGAAGAAGAATCAGACATGAAGAAAAGGAATCGCTTGAGCATGAGTTTTTTTAGGCCATCTTTAAAGGATACTGGGTTTTATGAACTTTAAAGATGGATAGATAGATTAATTGATTGATTGGTGTTTTCTGCTTAGGAAAAACTTTGGAATATTTGAATGACCAAATTCACCAGGACTGGAAATAAATGGGATTGAGCTTCCCAGAGTGAAATAATATACCATATATATATGATTCAATATAAAAAGACCGGTGACAGGTGATAAAATGACATATATAAACCAGATATATGTATCGCATCAGACATTTATAAAATATATCGCTGGAGAAATTTATCTTATATAGTCCATCTATTTATATGATAGGTTTTACGTGAGCCTTATATATATAGATTGATATGATTTATCATTTTTATGCACAGGAAAGTCCATATGGAATTTTTATATAACACATATATATATGTAATATGTGTGTATGTATATATTATATATATATATATATATATATTTATATATATACTATATATATATATATATATATATATATATATATATATATATATGTATATAAATGTATATATACATATATAGCTTATTGTTAATAAAACACTTACAGTACTACAATTTGAAAGATACGGTATTTTGCTATTCCAGTTACCATAACATTGGAAAAATATCAAGAAGAAGAGAGAGAACTATTCGAAAACTCCACTGACACTTCTTGTGTTTTTATATTTCCAATTTCACTTATCAATTAAATAAAAGAAAATTTGTCGCAAAGCTTTTAAGGGCAATCAGAGGATTATTTTCTTGGGTAACAGTTTCATTCACTCTTCTGCCAGCCTTTGGAATTTTATTCAGGGTATAATCGCCACCCCGCCTCCGCCCCACCTTTACAGCAGGATATCCAGGAACATATACCTCCCCTATTTCCGGTGTTGAGACACCATAGCAACGCCACATTGGACAATCAAATCAATCAATCTGTTCTTCCCTTTCTGCTTTAGGGATAGAATGGCATTAGATCGGCCGTCCATCTTCACACTTGAGGTAATATAAACACTATCTCCTTCTCTTTCAGAAGTACTTGTTTGCCCTGACCTTCGCCATGGGTCTCTTGATGGCCTCCGGAAATGCTGGGTCATTTGGGTATGGAGGCAAAGGAGGAGGGTTTGGAGGAGGAGGTTACGGTGGAGGAGGATTTGGAGGCTACGGTGGAGGAGGATTTGGAGGTTACGGTGGAGGAGGAGGAGGGGGTTACGGTGGAGGAGGAGGAGGTTATGGTGGAGGAGGATTTGGAGGCTATGGTGGAGGAGGAGGAGGATTTGGAGGCTACGGCGGATTTGGAGGCGGGGCCTTTGGTGGACAAGGTGAGTTAGATCGGAAATCAGATGAGTTTTATTTTCAGACGCTGTAAATAATAATAATAATAATAATAATAATAATAATAATAATAATAATAATAATAATAACTTTGTCAAATCCATACTTTATAGATAATCATGGATGAACCTCTTGTGCAGGAAACTACTTCTAAAGATTAATAATGATTATGATAATGATTACGAGTTTTACCTTATTTTTGTAATATTTGGACTTTCAAATGAATACTAGACCATTGAACGCATAATAATACCAGTATTTATATTAATAATGAGTAAAAATAACATTTTAGTTTTCTGTAAAAGAAAACTATTGTGACGGATTTGTCTGTCCGTCGGCACTTTTTCTGTCTGCCCTCAGATCTTAAAAACTACAGAGGCTAGAGGGCTGCAAATTGGTATCTTGATCATCCACCCTCCAGTCATCAAACATACCAAATTGCAGCCCTCTAGCCTCAGTAGTTTTTATTTTATATAAGATTACAGTGAGCCATAGTCTTGCTTCTGGCAACGATATAGGATAGGCCACCACCGGGTCGTGGTTAAAGTTTCATGGGCCGTGGCTCATTTAGCATATAATATCCAGAATCATTCATTTAATATCCAGTAGTCAGTATCAGTTATTTAATATCTAATCTTTCTTGAACTCAAATTTTGGGCCAAAACCACTTATTTGTTTTAGATTTAAAAAATAAAGAACTTGTCCTTATTGAATAATGAATTTTTCTTTTTTATTTTCAGGGTTTTATGGAAAATAACTTTCGAGCAAGCTGCACAAATGATTCGTGACGGGGCGTAATATAAAAGTTTGTATATTTATTGAATGGATTTTTCAGATTGCTATTTATCATAAAATTCGTTCCCTTCCAACGAATAATCTGAGAGTAAAAATAAACATACAGAAGAAATTTGAGCCGTTTGAATACCCTAAGTGAGGAATCGTTAGTATATAAAATTGAAAAGAACTTCATAGATAATCTTTGAAATTCTGAAAAGACTTCCTTCTTCTGTTAAGGGCACCGAGACTGGCAAAGTAGCCAAGAATGCAGTAACACGGTTGAGCGTTTGGAGTTCCAAACTTTAGATATGAAACGAAGAATAAACTGATGGAATCTTGTGATCTCTTGATAATGTTTTGTCGAGAGCCTCACTCATTTCAAAATAGAGGTTGTACTCTTGTAATCACAGATGATTCACTTGTAGTGTGTGCGTGTGTGTGTGTGTTTATTGCATCAATAAAATACAAAAGTACAAAACGTCAAACTTATCTGTAATAGAACTATAACAGAGCTTAATTCATATAACACCCTTGCGATCCAATAACTATGAAAGTGATCACGTACATGTGCCGGTGATCTTTGAACTCTAAGTTGGAAAACGGAAACCACTGGAGAAGAAGAAGAAGAAGAAGAAGAAGAAGAAGAAGAAGAAGAAGAAGAAGAAGAAGAAGAAGTGAAAAGAGAGAACCAAAAATAAACAAAAAAATTTCAGCTTGGCCCAGCAAAACCTTTCACTATCATTAGGGTAATAGGTAACTGGACACTAACACCTTTTTATATACTGTACACCTGCAATTAGCTGCAGTTAGCTGCAACGAGGGAAATAAACACTTCCTGCAACTAAAAAAAATAATTTCTCAGATGGCTGCTACACGTCTGCAACCAACTGCAGTCAGCTGCAACGCGGGAAATAAACACTTCCTGCAACTAAAAAAATACTTTCTCAGATGGCTGGTACACATCTGCAACCAACTACAGTCAGCTTCAACGAAGGAATTATTTCCTGCAACTAAAAAAATACCCTCTGCAACAACTAGCGCCTAACGTTGCAGAGACCAACTGGAGATGGCTTCGTGGGCGGGTATCTCTCGAAGCCGTTCTGTCTCAGGTGGTAGTCCTGAAAGGCTTGCTGGATCTCCTCTTGGGTGTTCATGACGAAAGGCCCCTGCTGGATGACTGGTTCGCCTATGGGCTGGCCTGGAAAGATGGTTTTTTACAATTTTTTTTCTCTTGTTAGAATTAATGGTCGTGTACATAACAATGTACAGGCTAAAAAAGCAATCAGAACTATTTTATTATTATTATTATTATTATTATTATTATTATTATTATTATTATTTATTATTATTTATTATTATTATTATTATGTGTTACTAAATTATTACTATATTAAGAGATAGTATATATGTAAGCATAAATTTATATATATATTATATATGTATATATATATATATATATATATATACATATATATATATATATATTATTATTATTATTATTATTATTATTATTATCATTATTATTATTATTGTTATTATTATTATTATTATTATTATTATTATTATTACTATTGTTATTATTATTATTATAATTACTATTATCATTATTGTTATCATCACCATTATTATTATTATTATTATTATTATTATTATTATTATTATTATTATTATTATTATTACTTATTATTATTGCCCCATAGGAGGTACTGCTGCCAGTGCACCTTACTCAGTACACTCGTGCAGGCATTACTTGCTTCTTTGCAGCGTTCCTTCGTCTCTAGCTACACCCTCTTTTCATTCCCTTTTACTGTACCTCCACCTCAGCCTCTTTCTTCCATGTTGCTATCCACTCTCCTCAACAATTGTTTCTATAGTGCAACTGCTTGGAGGTTTTCCTCCTGTTACACTCTTTCAAACCTTTCTACTCTCAGTTTCCCTTTCAGCCCTGAATGTCCTCGTAGGTCCCAGCGCTTGGTCTTTGGCCTGAATTCTATAGTCCATTCCATTCCATTATTATTATTATTATATTATTATTATTATTATTAGTATTATTTTTATTATTATTATTATTATAAAGCTTACAATCAAGGAGTCACTAAAATGGTGAAGAAATCCACAATGATGTTTAGTGTAAAAATATATATATATATATATATATATATATATATATATATATATATATATATATATATATATATATATATATATATATATATATATATATATATATATATATATAGTTATATATAATTTTTTAGATTCTCCTCAGTCTGACTAAAACAGTCTATTGTCAAGTCAGGCTAACAAGGAGAATCGAGCAGGTTCTCGAAGGCCTGTTTTATATATATGTTTTTGACATATTTATTACTAACTCATTGTCAGGATTTCTTCGCCATTTTAGTTACTTATGCGATCATGAGCTTTTAAAGTAAAAGAATACACAATAATAATAATAATAATAATAATAATAATAATAATAATAATAACAAGAGGCATGATCTGCAGCAAAGCCTCCACTGAGCCTGTGCAAGAAACACCAGCTAGCTTGCAGTAATAAGTGGTACGAACACCAACCTGAGGGAGTGATAGAAAACGATCAGCAAAGATCCCCTGGGACTATGGTATCAGAAACAGATAGGGGTGATACGTGCCAATAGACCAGACGTGACGTTGACTGACAAAATCAAGAAGAACGTTTCATCATTGATGTCGCAATACCTACGGGACACCAGAGTAGATGCGAAATAAAGAGAGAAAATTCGATAAGTATCAAGACCTGAAAATCGAAATAAGAAGGATATGGAATATGCCCGTGGAAATTAAACCCATAATCATAGGAACACCATGGCGGATCCCGAAGATCGTTGAAAATGAATCTGAAAACCAGACGAAGTAGCTCCAGGACTCATGCAAACAGTGTGCTACCAGAAACAGCGCACATAGTGAGAAAAGTGATGGACTCCAAGCCAGGCAGGATGCAACCTGAACCCCACATTATAAAAACCACCCAGTCGAATAGGATGACTGTGATAGACACTCTAAAATAATAATAATAATAATATATTTATACTGACATCATAGTCGATTTCTTCACCATTATTATTATTATTATTATTATTATTATTATTATTATTATTATTATTATTATTATTATTACTCAGTTTGAGCATTCAGTTCTAGAACGAGCCAAAAATAGGAACCTAACTTGCCAAGCAATCTTCAGATCACTAATGTCCATGCAAATTAAAAAAGTATAACGAAGAGAAGTAGCCTAAAGTATACATAAATATACACAAGTATAAAACAAAAGGATTTTTACACATGAATTTTGTTGATTAAAAATAGAAAAAAACTCTAGAGCAACGGAACATGGCAGCTTGGCAACAGAAGGATACCACTTGGAAAATACTGGAATTTTTATTAGTTATTATCAATATTTATGTTTGATTTTTCCTGTCATTTAGGGTGCGAAAGCATTCAGAAAACAAATATGATCGAGTGAGTGCGTCCTGTAAAATTTCTCATGGGCATTTTGTTTTTTTTTTTATAGCCTAAACGGGCTATTTCTAGTGTTAATAACCACAGCTACTGCGACGCCAGTTTATCATCAGTTTATGACCTCTTGGTCTATAGCTGCAGACTCTTAGAAAATACTCCCTTTAACAAACAAAGGTTTCAGAAAGCAAACAGATTAGTAAAGAACCTTGTTAACGAACACATTCTAGGAAAGACTGGATTGAAATTTAAATTTTGGCCAAAGGCCAAGCGTTGTGATCTATGAGGTCATTCAGCACTGAGTATGATGTTGAATCTATTGTTAGGAGAGGGTGTAAAGTAAAATGGAAGAAAGGGAGTATAAACAGGGGTACAGTAAAAGGAATAAAAGGGGTTGCAGCTAGGGACCGAAAGGACGCTGCAAAGAACCTTCAATAATGCCTACAGTGCACCGCGTAAGGTGCACTGATGGCACTAACCCCCTTTCAGGGATTCTAAGAAACAGACTTATTGATATTAGTGTATATTCTTGAAAGCGGACTCCGTAAAAAACATATTTATCAGAAAATATACTTTTAACATATCTTAAACACAGAAGCTCAGAAAAAACTCTTCTTAGCAAACAGGCATTTAAGAAAATACTTTTGAATCGAATGTTCGAACATAAATAAGATTTTTAAACACAGACGCTTAAAAAAAATCTTCTTCGTAAATAGAAATTTAAGAAAATACTTTTGAATAGAATGTTCTTACCAGCGATAAGAACGAAGTTAGCTTTTTCGTCCGAGGTGTTGATCATATTGACGGCACTTCCGTTGCTCAGAACCAGGGTATGGTGTGGCCCGCTCTCGACTAAGTTGTCGTAATCACTTAACGAGAGAGATTATATATGTATATATACATATATATAAATATATATATATATATATATATATATATATATATATATATATATATATATATATATACATATACATACATACATGCACGTGTATATATGTACAAGATATATAATATATATATATATATATATTATATATATATATATGTATATATATATATATATATATATATATATATATATATATATATGGAGAGAGAGAGAGAGAGAGAGAGAGAGAGAGAGAGAGAGAGAGAGAGAGAGAGAGAGAGAGAGATTGGATTTTGTCTACTAAAACTGGCTTCACAATACCTAGGTTTTTGACCCAGAGAGAGAGAGAGAGAGAGAGAGAGAGAGAGAGAGAGAGAGATTGACTGATTTATGTTCTACTAAAACTGGCTTCACAATACCTAGGTTTTGACGCCGAGAGAGAGAGAGAGAGAGAGAGAGAGAGAGAGAGAGAGAGAGAGGAGAGAGAGAGAGAGAGAGAGAGAGAGAGAGAGAGATCATAATTCAAAGGGGTTAATGTCAACTGAAAAATTTCGTTCATATCATAAATGGTGCGTTTTAATACAGCAATCATGAATATTATTAGCTTGGAATTTAGAAAGTTGAAAAAGTGAGAGGTTAGAGCTGAATTTAGATATATTTTTCTAAATTTATTATTATTGTCAAGACAGACATCGTTATCATATATGAAAAATTTAGTTGTGAATGATTAGTTTTTAAAATGCCATGATAGAAATTTGTACAAAAGTTTTAAACAGATATTATAAATAATTTTTTAGATGAGTTATTATCACAAAGGCAAACGAAAACACTAAACCACTAATTTTAAGCTGAACTTCTTTTGTAATAGAATAATCATTACTAGGCCAAAATTACCTTAACAACAACTTAAATTTATGCACAAATTTCCTGTATTTATATAAAAGCATTATCCACTTGTAAATGAAAATAACTAAACAAGTTATGGCATAAGGAAAAACATATACTTTTTTAACATATTACATGGAATAAATATATCTAAATTAAAAACAAAAATCAGCACGATACAAAAAATATACTTTATTATTATTATTATTATTATTATTATTATTATTATTATTATTATTATTATTATTATTATTATTATTATATTGGTGAAGATGAACCCCTATTCATATGGAAATAACTATTTCACAGGGGCCACTGACTGAAATTCAAGGTTCCAAAGAATATGGAAGTACCACAAGGTAAGGTAAAGGAAAATACAGAAATACGACATATTAAATTAATTGTTTTTTAGAAAAAAACATGAGCCTTTCCCTCGAAATAGAATCAGAACGGCCAAAGAAAAAATAAAAAAAAACTCTTACCAACTCCGATGGTTCCTGACAAAATATATATGAAGGCGTTCCAGTCCATCGGCAAAGGTTGTGTGAATTTGCTCCTGGATCCATTTTTAAAGACTGGCACAGACGGGCGTGCGCGTGCGTATGGGAGAAATCACGTCCATGCAACTTCCGGCAATGACTTATGGGGTGAAAGAGAGAAAAAAA
>NC_089763.1:20490994-20503494 GCF_040412425.1 Macrobrachium rosenbergii | reverse complement strand
TATATATATATATATATATATATATATATAATATATATATATATATATATATATATGTATATATATATATATATATATATATATATATATATATATATATATATATATATATATATATATATAAAAGTACAACTTGTAACTCGAAATCATTATCAGTGATAACTTTTCCATCTAACAAAGAAGCAGCTGTCTTCGTTTCTTAACGACAAGGAGATAAAATCTTTATCATTATTCAGTGATTCAAACATGCCATATCTGATAAGGTTTTTTTTTTTTATCTTTATTTCCCACCTGAATATCCCAGAATAAAGAGAAAATTTCTCTTCAGATATTGAGCCAAAACGTCGGTATAAAATTTTGTTCAGTATTCTGGCTACTACCATGTGTCTCGTATAGGTGTGTTTGCTGCCTTTAAAAATGTTATGTAACTACTAAAATAATTCCTGGTACTGAAGAGAGAGAGAGAGAGAGAGAGAGAGAGAGAGAGAGAGAGAGAGAGAGAGAGAGAGAGAGAGAGAGAGAGATAATGGCGACCACTAAAATAATTCACTATGCCAAACCTAGAAAAAAAATTACAATAACGTTTCAAATTACAAATTTAAAAAAAAAGAGGGACAAATTTATGATTTAAATTAAATGAATGACATCAGAAGTAGGGGAATAAACACGAAAAATATCTAAGCAGGAAATTCTACCCACTGTTTGCCCTTTCCACTAACCTCTCTACAGCGAATATTGCATCTAATTATAAACTTCGCAAAAAAAAACGAAAACATTCATGATTTAAAATGAACGAATGAAACTCTGAGTAAGGACATAAAAATGAATCTTAAATAGGAAATTTTATCCATTTTTTAACCTTTTTAACGTATTTTACTCATTTAAAAGCTTACAATTGAGTAGTTTCTTTTAATTCCATTCCGAATAAATTTACTAACCTCTTTACTGCCGATACTGCGTCTGACCCTGGCACCTTGTCCTTCGGACTGCTCCACCGACAACACCTTTTGCTCTACCGTCCGCATGACTTCGCTGGCCATCGTTGGTTTTGCTTAGTTCGAGTCCCGTCCCTTCGGTACTTCCCGGATGGACACACCTGGAAATGGAAATTTGATGAAATCTTTGTAAGAAACTGCGTCGAATGAATTATGGGATGTGAAATTTTATTTGTTCCTTTGTTTCTTTACATAACTTGTTAAAAAGATGGTGTTTTGTGTTAATATGGAGAGTAGAGTTTATAATCTAGAAACTCATTACCCTCATTACACATATAACTCATGACTTTATTCATAGCAACGTGATTTATTTTCGTAGAGCTATCATTTTCATTATTTAGAAGGTGTTTATGCTTATGGCTTTGCCAACTATCCGCTTTCTTTAACAGCAACAAGAGTTAGAAAATATATACTCAGCTGTTGTCATACGCTTTTAAGATGCACTTAACCGTCCTAAAGGTTCCTCAACATATCAGTGTATGTGTGCACATATTTACCTTTGATCAATCATAATAACTTTGCTTTTATCTCTCTCTCTCTCTCTCTCTCTCTCTCTCTCTCTCTGGAGAAACAAATCCACAGTTATATATATGTATGTAAATATATTGAAAGATAAATCTGTACAGAGAGCTTTCGGGAATCTGTTCGATTG
Source organism: Macrobrachium rosenbergii (assembly GCF_040412425.1). Classification (NCBI taxonomy): domain Eukaryota; kingdom Metazoa; phylum Arthropoda; class Malacostraca; order Decapoda; family Palaemonidae; genus Macrobrachium; species Macrobrachium rosenbergii. Next base: position 20,501,847 of record NC_089763.1, on the reverse strand, counting down.
AAAAGAGGAATAGAACAGATTCCCGAAAGCTCTTTGTACAGACCTGTCTTTGAATATATGTACATATTTACCAGAGGTCAATCACAATAACCTTGCTTGTAACCTCTCTCTCTCTCTCTCTCTCTCTCTCTCTGTCTGGAGAAACAAATCCACAGTTATGTATATAATATGTATTTGAAAAGATAAATCTAAACAGAGCTAATCTGTTCGATTGAAAAGGAGAATCGAACAGATTCCCGAAAGCTCTCTGAAAAGATCCATCTTTAAATATATTCACATATTTACAAGAGATCAACCAGAATAACCTTGCTTGTAACTCTCTCTCTCTCTCTCTCTCTCTCTCTCTCTCTCTCTCTCTCTCTCTCTCTCTGTACAGATCTATCTTTAAATATATTCACATATTTACAAGAGATCAACCACAATAACCTTGCTTGCAACTCTCTCTCTCTCTCTCTCTCTCGGTCTGGAGAAACAAATCCACAGTTATGTATATGAACATGTATTTAAAGATAAATCTGTACAGAGAGTTTTCGGGAATTTATTCGACTGAAAAGGGGAATAAAACAGATTTCCGAAAGCTCTTTGTACAGGTCTATATTTCAATATAATACATATACATAACTGTGGATTTGCTTCTCCATTTCAAGACTCGTTCTACTGTGAGTATTTTTTTTTTTAAATATCTCGGTCTTTCTAAGAGTCTTCTCCTTCGTACCTTTTTCAAATTGCACGCAGAGATATCCTCAATCACTTACCTCTTTTTTCTGACATTCTCTCACCTCTATCAGATAAGTCGATAGTTTTTTTGGTACAGCCTGAGTATCAGGTGAAAGGAAAAAGTATTTTGTATCTTCTCATTCGTACCATTTGAAAATTGCACGGTGAAGTGTCCGCAGTTACTTCTTACCTCTTTTTTCTGAGATTCTCTCACCTCTATCAGATAAGTCGATAGTTTTTTTTTTTTTTTTGGTACAGCCTGAGTAACAGCTGAAGGAAAGCATATTCTGTATCTCTGAACAACACCACCATTTTGGTAAATAATCGTTATATTGACCTCTCGCTTTCGTCATGCAGATTATGTTTTATTTACACCTTTTTTCAAGGTTCATGTGTTTTTTTTTATCATCTTTGCTGAACCTACTCTAATGTAACGCATCTTCATGTAACCTAACGTAATCTTGAATGCATGAGATATGAGTCAAACGAGTACTGACTATTTTCATTAACTTGAAATCAAACAATTCAAAGGCAAACAGATTGTACAATAATGAAACTATATTTGTTCAAACCAATATTTTTTTTTCATTTTTACCAATTTATGCTTTTAAATGCATTTTGAAAATCACATTTACACAGACATTACAAAACCTTGCGTGTTTTACATATAAGAAATCTAACATTCATTTTCATTTTTTAAATTCTTACTGGCGAGATAGAGTGGTGAAATTGAGGTAGATGTGTCATTTATACATATGAAGCCTTAATTTACATATGCACAGTCACAAATGCACGTCTTTGTGCCGGCATGAATGCATAAGCATATAATCTTGACCTTCAGTTCAGGCAATATGCAGCTAGGCAACTGGCATGCTTATATCTCTTAATCTACATTGCTGTGTGATTCAGTTATTATTCATAGGCAATCCATAACCTTATATGTATGTATGTACGTATGTACTCGTAATAAACAAAGATATGTAATTCAAATCATGCACTCACTCTCATCAAGGTTACATTCATGTATGCATGTGTAAAACTGTATTGCGCAATACTAATGTACAATACAAGAGTTACAAACACACATCTGTCTAAACTACTTACCAAAAGCAAACTTTCAAAATAAAGTGCTCAAGGCTATCCCTGAGGAACCGCACCGCTTTAAAGAAAATGTAAGTATATCTGTCTCTTGAAAGGTATCACTCAATTCTACGGGAAAGTCCGAGATAATATGTTGTTCGTTTATCGACCCACTCCATTCGACTAAACTGCAACACTTTCCGACGAAAATCAAAGTGATTTCTGTAAACACTTCAAGGAAGCCATAATAAAAAGCTAAGAGAAATCACGCGGCACTTACTCAAATTACGAGGGACGATCTCTTCAAGCAATCCGCTTACGAACAGAATCGATCGCTGTTCAACTTCTCCTTACAGATACCTGAATGAACACTTCGCAATCACAGGACTGTCCTTAGCAAGAGAGAGCTCTTACCTCTTACGAAGAAGACTGACTGTCCCTCGGCAAGTGATAATGAGGCAGCAACGACGTTGCTAACGGTTGTAGTGCAAGAACGAAGGCGAAGTGAGCAGCTTGAGGCCGAAGCTACTAAGTCATGGTGAGAAAGAGAGATCTTCCCTAGCACTTCGTTCTCCCGGCCCCGCTCGCTAGCCGCACTGGGCGGCATTCCGCTACTGAGTGACGTCATCGTTCTCGCGTGACGTCACGGCTGAGAACGCTGCGTTGGGAATCTTGATTCCTGATCAGATATAAAAAAATCCAACAGCGTGCAACCTCCTCTTAATATCGTAAACATGCTCGTTTGCTTCGAAGTGAATGACAAACGAAGGAAATGCGGTTACGAAAAAATAAATTAATAAATAAAAAGCCAATTTGGTAACTCTTCCTTAAACATTTAGGTAAGTAAGCACTTGCAGATACTTTTGTAAAATCCATCCTTCGGTTGAAGGTCGCCAATTTTTCGTTCGGTTGCTGCTAAATATTGCTATTGCTACATTGACTAGGAATGTATACGTCAACTCCCAGTCTGACATTATGAAGCAATGAGGTGAAATATCTACCATGCACTCATTACAAGCTCATTCTCAATAACAACCTGTTATCGGTAAAATAAATAAATCAGTAAATGAATAAAAATAAAATCCAGATATTGTATTACAGAATCATAATCTTCAAAGACCAGACAATAAAAACTTTTACTGCGACTTGGTTAAATTGCTTTAACGAAAATAAAACATAAGTTCTACTACCCTTAATTACTAAAATCTAACGAAGCCTGTAAATAAATTTACATCTTGTAAACCTTAATTACTCCAAAAGCCAAACGGAGCTCGTAAATAAATGAACATCTAAATAACATTGACTAAATATACTTAAGGTCAAGCCTAACACGAACTTAATGCATTTGTTTGCTTAATTGTTCGTTCATATATCTGTAGTCTTTCTTCTATTAACTTAGTATGGCTAAAATCCATGCACAGTAATTCCTCGTGTTTTTTTTTTTTTTGACATTCGTAAAAAATATATAAGGGACTACGTACAGAGTATTTCATTTATATTCTATGTTCAGTATTTTCTTTTACTACTTATTCAACTCTCTCTCTCTCTCTCTCTCTCTCTCTCTCTCTCTCTCTCTCTCTCTCTCTCTCTCCTCTTTGAAATTCATAAAAAAATATTAAAGGGATGATGTACAGAGAAATTCATTGATATTCTATGCTCAGTATCCATTTACTATTTATTCAATTCTATCTCTTCTTTGAAATTCGTAAAAAATATAAAAGGGATGATGTACAGAGTATTTCATTGATATTCTATGCTCAGTATCTCATTTTACTATTTATTCAACTCTCTCTCTCTCTCTCTCTCTCTCTCTCTCTCTCTCTCTCTCTCTCTCTCTCTCTCTCTCTCTCTCTCTGTGTGTGTGTGTGTGTGTGTGTGTGTGTGTAATTATACTAATCGAGCAAACAGCACATGGACAGAATATTTAACCGAGGCCGTTCGATAAATTCAAATGAAAAATATGAGACTCGATTGAATTCTAAATTCGTTTTCATATGTTTTCAGTTCATTCAAACGCATTCATCAGTTTGTTTACCTCCATTACTGCAAGACAGACATTAAATATAACCTACTAAAAGTTATTTCAAATTAAGCTAACTGATGATCCAATGTTACCAAAATCTAGATGGAAGTCTCGGCAATATCAAGATAAAAAAAAAAAGGTTTTTCTTGTAATAGGAAGAAAATGAATACGAAGCCATTTAAAATGGTAATTGACGAATACTTAAACGAAAAAGAAAAAAAAAGGAAAATACGAAAATAACCGAGAAAAATCTCTCACAAATTGTGAACTCGTAATAAAAAGAAATTACAGACTGATCCGTAAATCTGTTTGGCGTCGTCGTGAAACCTAAGTTACGCGCAAGCAACCAAAATGTTGGAAAATAAAATGATCGAATAAACCCGAATATTCGATCATTTTATTTTCCATCATCATTTTGGATGACATGCGTCACTTCAGTAATATGAAGCAGTATAGAAAATGAAAACTGATTATTCGGTATAAAATGTCATTGGCGAAGATGCTTGACTTCAATTTTGCAAAAAGAGAAAAAGAAAAGAAAAAAGAGAAAAATGAAATATAAAATAAATAAAAAACAGAAAAAAAACTGATTGCTTGATGTACAGCTTGACTGATTGATTGTCTAGTATCACAGAGGTGAACAGGCATGACTTCAATTTTGCCAAAAAAAAAGAAAAAAGAGAAAAATTAAATATAAAATAAATAAAAATCAGAAAAAAACTGAATACTTGATGTACAGCTTGACTGACTGATTGTGTAGTATAACAGAGGTGAACAGGCATGACTTCAATTTTGAAAAAAAAAAATTGAAATATAAAAATAAATAAAAAACAGAAAAAACTGATTACTTGACGTACAGCTTGACTGATTGATTGTGTAGTATCACAGAGGTGAACAGGCATGACTTCAATTTAAAAAAAAAAGAAAAATTTTAAATATAAAGATAAAAAAAAACTGATTTCTTGATGTACAGCTTGACTGATTGATTGTGCAATATCACAGAGGTGAACAGGCATGACTTCAATTTAAAAAAAAAAGAAAAATTTAAATAAAAAAAAGCTGATTTCTTGACGTACAGCTTGACTGATTGATTGTGTAGTATCACAGAGGTGAACAGGCATGACTTCAATTTAAAAAAAAAGGAAAATTTTAAATATAAATATAAAAAAAAAAAACAAAAAACTGATTTCTTGATGTACAGCTTGACTGACTGATTGTGTAGTATTACAGAGGTGAACAGGCATGACTTCAATTTAAAAAAAAAAAAAAAATTTTAAATATAAAAAAAAAAAAAACTGATTTCTTGATGTACAGCTTGACTGATTGATTGTGTAGTATCACAGAGGTGAACAGGCATGACTTCAATTTAAAAGAAAAAGAAAAAGAAAAAGACATATATATATATATATATATATATATATATATATATATATATATATATATATATATATATATATATATATATATATCTGATTGCTTGATGTACAGCTTGACTGATTGACTGTCTAGTATCACAGAGGTGAACAGGCATGACTTCAATTTTGCCAAAAAAAAAGAAAAAAGAGAAAAATAAAATATAAAATAAATAAAAATAAGAAAAAAACTGATTACTTGATGTACAGCTTGACTGACTGATTGTGTAGTATTACAGAGGTAAACAGGCATGACTTCAATTTTGAAGAAAAAAATTGAAATATAAAAATAAATAAAAAAAAACAGACAAAACTGATTACTTGACGTACAGCTTGACTGATTGATTGTGTAGTATCACAGAGGTGAACAGGCATGACTTCAATTTAAAAAAAAAAGAAAAATTTGAAATATAAAAATAAAAAAAAAACAGACAAAACTGATTTTTGATGTACAGCTTGACTGATTGATTGTGTAGTATCACAGAGGTGAACAGGCATGACTTCAATTTAAAAAAAAGAAAAAGAAAAGAGATATATATATATATATATATATATATATATATATATATATATATATATATATATATATATATATATATATATATATATATATATATATATTTATATATATATAAAACTGATTGTTTGATGTACAGCTTGACTGATTGATTGTCTAGTATCACAGAGGTGAACAGGCATGACTTCAATTTTGCCAAAAAAAAGAAAAAGAGAAAATAAAATATAAAATAAATAAAAATCAGAAAAAACTTATTACTTGATGTACAGCTTGACTGACTGATTGTGTAGTATTACAGAGGTGAACAGGCATGGCTTCAATTTTGAAAAAAAAAAAAAATTAAATATAAAAATAAATAAAAAAAAACAGAAAAAACTGATTGCTTGACGTACAGCTTGACTGATTGATTGTGTAGTATCACAGAGGTGAACAGGCATGACCTCTATTTTGAAAAAAAAAAGTTGAAATATAAAAATAAATAAAAAAAACAGAAAAAACTGATTGCTTGACGTACAGCTTGACTGATTGATTGTGTAGTATCACAGAGGTGAACAGGCATGACTTCAATTTTGAAAAAAAAAATTTTAAATATAAAAATAAATAAAAAAAAAACAGAAAAAACTGATTGCTTGACGTACAGCTTGACTGATTGATTGTGTAGTATCACAGAGGTGAACAGGCATGACTTCAATTTTGCAAAAAAAAAAAAAAAGAAAGAGAGAGAGAGAGAGAGAGAGAGAGAGAGAGAGAGAGAGAGAGAGAGAGAGAGAGAATTGCTTGATGTACAGCTTGGCTGATTGTTTGAGTAATATTCACAAAGGTGACATGCGTGACTTCAATTTTGCAAAAGAGAAAAGAGAGAGAGAGAGAGAGAGAGAGAGAGAGAGAGAGAGAGAGAGAGAGAGAGAGAGAGAGAGAACTGCTTGATGTACAACTTGACTGATTGATTGTGTAGTATCACAGAGGTGAACAGGCATGACTTCAATTTTGCAAAAGAGAGAGAGAGAGAGAGAGAGAGAGAGAGAGAGAGAGAGAGAGAGAGAGAGAGAGAGAGAGAGAGTTGCTTGATGTACAGCTTGGCTGATTGCGTGACATGATATCAAAGAGCATGAGTGACTTTGGTTTAGCACTAATATAAAGAAATATTGATTATTTAGTGCTAAGTATGACTATTCCTCTGACATCTAAGTAGCTTCAATTCTGCACTAGTTTGGAACCCATCAATTCCTTGGTGCATAATTTGACCCTACCTGACACCACTTGAATAATCATGGGTGTCTTTGCCTTTGCACCAATCTGGAAAAAATGAATTTCTTCGTGCAAAATAAATTTGACATTGCGTGACATCACTTTAAAAATCTTGCGTGACTTGAATTTTGCACAGGCGAACAAATAACATTTGCAACTCGGAGTGAAATTCGGTTTTGCATAATGTTCTCTTAATGTTAATTAATGGTGTACAAAGAATATATATATATATATATATATATATATATATATATATATATATATATATATATATATATATATATATACGTTAAAAACGAAAAAAAATATATAAATATAACTATATACATGTATTTGTTTATATATGATCACATATATCTATGTATAGTTCATTCAATTATTTATAGTGGATACTCGGTGTAGAATTTGACTATATATGTGCCATCCCCATAATGATCAATTATAGCTTAAATGTCATACCAATATAAAACAAAAAATTACCTGATACAGGAAAGGCGACAGAACACTTGTGTTTGTAACAACACCTGTAAGGTGGGTGGCGAAGCACGTTCTCCTATCACGGGTATAAATTAGAACATATTGTCTTATCTGCAAGTGAGGTCCGTTTTGACTGAATCACCAAAATAGGAAATTATCTGTCGTATACAAGATTTTTTTTAATAGACGAAATTTTGGTTGATATAAAAAATCTCATGAAGAATATTGTCTAAAATTTTTCACATCGTAACTCTCAAGAATTTTAGGTAACGAAATTATCTCCATAATTTACTGAAATACCTGATAATTATCATTAATGATAGTTATCACTGGGATAATTACTAATAATAATCACATTGCTGATTTTTTTTACTAATAATTGTTACTACTAATAACTATAAGTAATTGCTGTAGTTGTAGTGTATCTCAGCACTAATGGGATGATTATTAATAATCATCCTATTCAGTGTTGGGACACATTTCTATTTCTTATATTCCATCATATTCACTTACTTATATATATATATATATATATATATATATATATATATATATATATATATATATATATATATATATATATATATATATATATATATATATATATATATATATATATATATATATATATATATATAGAGAGAGAAGAGAGAGAGAGAGAGAGAGAGAGAGAGAGAGACATTAGCTAGGCCGTGTTCCTCCATCAGAAAAGAAGGAAGCAACTGCAGCCCAGATTTCCATCTCCCCCTCAAAAAGCAGAAAAAAAGGGAAAGAGATGAAAAGGCGCGAGACAAAATGAAAGAGAATGGTCAGCAGACATCAAAGACATCACGAGAGACGTGCCACATAGCGTGACAACCGTGACACATCAGAGAAAATGTACATTTATTTGTCTCGTCGAAGGAGACACTTGCGAAGAGACGACGTGAAAGCTTGAAGTTATTGGGATGCTGCCGCTCCTTGGGGTTGAGAAATGTATCTTCTAAGAGCCAATTTGGACGGAGGAACGGCTCTGATGCATGTTTGATAAAGCCTTAAAGAATGTCCTAAAGTGTCAATGTTTCAACTTTGATTTTTTCCCTCCTTGGAAGGATATGACGGCATTTTACCGCGCTCGGAAAAAGAAAAAAACACTTTCACTTTGTTTACAATCTCCGTAAAGGTGAAAACCATTACAAATAAAATATAATAAAATACTGCATAAAAATGGACGTAAAAAGCTAAATTGCGTGAGAAGAAAATATAATCACTTGTGATATAATACAAAGAATAAAGTAGGCTCTAAAAGTGCGCTAAACGTGTGAGTCATTGTGCTCTCACATTCATCACAAGATTACGTACAGTACAAGACGCCATGTACTGTTTTATAAGACTTGTTTATGCACCAAGAGTTCACACCCTTCCTATTTTCTTTTGTTTCTAGAATACACCATTGATGCTTCTCTCACATGACACTTCATTCTCAGACCGATTTATGAAATATAGCTCTTCCTTAACGAAACAGAAATCGAAAATAGACATAACTGGCAACTATCTTCTCGAGACTAGACCAATCGAGTGAGACATATTGTAGTCGTCAGTGCACGTTCACGGCACCGTTCGTTGCATATTTATGACTTACATAGTCTCTCCTACTTTTCGGAGTCTGCGATTTAAATCAAACACTACAATTTATTAACGCTATATCGTCCATCCATTACTCTGAAATAATACGTTACTCACCGCGGAAAAACTCTCCACATAAAAATAATATCATACTGATTAATCCGTGATGACAATCAAGACGTTGTTTATCTGATAAGATGCTGCCATATCAGACGATGAAAGCACGATGATAACCAACGATAGTCGTTGAGAAATATCGTACACAACTCGGGGCAGAACAGATAATATGCTAATGTTAAACACCAGAGCACTCGTCTCTTAAGAGCATAAAGTGCCTCCGGAGATCGGGACTGATGTGGTACATCGGTTAAGAGCTGGTGTACCAATTCAGGGGAATCGGGTTCGATTCCCATTCACGTCGCCTCGTGTGAAGTCCCGAGACGAGGAACTGGGCTTGCCTGGGGGACGTATCCGTGAGTCGGATATGTCTTATATTTGTCGAAGGAGATGGGCACGGGTATATTTGGGCTTGGCACGTGGGCACGACGTGTGGGGTGAGTTATATGACTAAGCTTGGTGAAAGCGCCGTTGTACCGGTCATTCAATATTGTAATTAATCAGCCAAATTATAATTGACTTTCTGAATAATGCAACTAATACAGTTATGCGAAATACATTACCAAACCACATGCTAAATACCTAAAAGAGGAAAGCAAATTTTTAATTTATAAACATTGGTGATTTGTAGCGAAGGCTGCATACAATAATTCGTTCTTATTATTCTTAGCTTTCAATTATTTAATATATATATATATATATATATATATAATAGCCAGAATGGCGAGTAGCCTACAGGTAAATATTGGACAATAAAATAGAACACGAATACTTCCATGGGTCAGCAGTTTTCTTAAGAAGCAGTACTTAGTAGCGTGAAGTCCTTAAGTCTTGCAGCATATATAGGATGCAGAAATACCAAAGTTTTTTTTTTTCAGTTTCACAAGGACGAGTATTTATTGACATAAATACCACCAAGAATTCAAAGTAAACATGAAGTAACTATGATAAAATGCTTCATAAAGGCCTCGTATTCTGGATGTAATTTTTGGTAAATTGGTGACATTTGTGTAGCCCTGATAACATGTAGGCTTGTTGCTTCAATGACGTCATCTGTCATTTATAATAATTATACTGTAGTACTTGCGAGAAACTGATGTTGAGCATCCCTAATAATTTACAAAGCCTACGTAGCCGATGCCCAATGGTAAGCTAACTTAATATTTGCAGAGAGAGAGAGAGAGAGAGAGAGAGAGAGAGAGAGAGAGAGAGAGAGAGAGAGAGAGAGAGAGAGAGATAAATGAGTCATTAGGTCCTTCGTAAACACCTGCAATCTGTCTTTCATGAGAGCAGTAATTAGCGACTGAAAATCATAAAGTTTAGTATAAAGTACTTTAAAGACAAGAAAATGTTCTCTAGTAGCTGGTTGTAAATCACAAAAAGTCTGTTACCTTTTTTTGATGTTCAATTTTCTTTTTATTTATTTTGGGGTAGTTTGTAAACAATAAAATAATCAAGATATAATAGCAAAAATATTAAAACCTGTACAGACCCATTTCATCGACAAATAAGGAAATAAATACAGGCATTATAGAAAAAGAAAATGACACCATTTACAATTTAGACGAGTCTGTCCTGGAACACAAGGAAGAAAAAATATTTTCTCCACTCATAGCGAGCCAGGCAATGTCCATTTTCTATGAAGGCTCTAAGCTAA